>NC_061121.1:173372563-173495513 GCF_002878395.1 Capsicum annuum | reverse complement strand
GGTAGGTGACTTATCACTTGAAATTGATAAAGTGTAGGTACTTTAAATGTGATTTTTTTTGAATGTGGGTTAGTTTGGTGACTTAGGTGATGACTTAGTGATTCAAAAATGTTGAAGTTTAGGTACTTGAAATATGAATTTTTTGTTTTGAATGTGGTTTAGTTTGGTGACTTGGTAGGTGACTTAGTCACTTGAAATTGATAAAGTGTAGGTACTTTAAAGGTGAATTTTTGTTTTGAATGTGGTTTAGTTTGGTGACTTGGGTGATGACTTAGTGATTTGAAATTTACTAAGTGTAGGTACTTGAAATGTGAATTTTTGTTTTGAATATGGTTTAGTTTGTTGTTTTAGGAGGTGACTGAGTCACTTGAAATTGTTTATGATGTAGGTAATTTTTCATTTTAAATTTAGGTACTTGAAATGTGAACTTTTTGTGACTTGATCTAATTAGTTAAATCTAATTGATTCTGTAGATGGAACCTGATTATAACTGGATATATCAACAGAATAATGATAATAGAATTGGTATTAGAGAGGAATTTATTGATATGGAACCTGATTATAGCTGGATATATCACCAGAATAATGATAATAGAATTGGTATTAGAGAGGAATTCATTAAAGGTGTCAGACGATTTGTTGAACATGCTAAGACACTTGATGTTTGGTCATATTTTTGGGCTATTCTTGTCCTTGTGTTAGATGTGATGGTATAAATCTTTTAAAAGAAGAAGTTTTGAAGGAACATCTTTATAGAAGGGGGTTTCATGAGGACTTTTTAAGATTGCATACTATTAATAGTGATGTTGAGCAAAATACTGTTGTTGGAGAAAGTAGTAGGTCTATAGGGCATAATGAATATCAAGATACTAGGATGACAAAAATGGCGCACGATGCTTTAGGGATGCAACACAGGGGCAACATTAGGAAAAATGTCAAAGATATTTCTAATAGAGAAGCGGGCAAATTCTATGAACAATTGCGTGCTGCTAGTCATCCTTTTTTTGATGGGTGTTAGCACTTTCATTTGTCTATTGCTGTTAGATTATTAAGTATTAAATCTGACTGAAATATTGCTGAAGGAGGAATGGACTCAATGATAGACCTTATTAAAGTGTTAGTTGACCCCGGCTTAGAGGTTCCAGATTCTTTCTATAAGGCAAAAAGATTGGAGTCAAAGTTAGGTCTCTCCTCGATTAGAATTGATTATTGTGAAAATGACTGTATGTTATACTTTAAGGAAGATACTAACCTAGAGTCCTGTAAGTTTTGTCATCACCCTCGATATAAGCATGGTTGTAGTGAAAATAAAATTGCTATTAAGGTGATGCATTATTTACCTTTAATACCAAGGTTGAAGAGGTTGTATACTTCAAACCGCTCAAATCCTCATATAAGATAGCACAGTGAAAATAGAAGGCCCACTGGTGTTATGTGTCATCCATCTGATGGAGAGGCTTGGAAGCATTTTGATGTAACTTATCTAGATTTTGCAGCTGAGCCATAAAATATTCGTTTGGTATTATGTGCAGATAGCTTCTCTCCTTTTTTAGTTGGTGTTGTGCCATATTCATGTTGACCTGTATTTATCACCCCGTATAATCTTTCTCTTGAAATGTTAATGACTATTCCCTATATATTTCTGAATTGTCTTGTTCCTAGCCCGCGTAATCCAAAAAGAGAAATAGATGTTTACTTGCAACCTTTGATCGATGAACTTCAAATTTTATGGCATAAGGGGATTGAAAATTGGGACATCTCACTTAAATAGAATTTTAATCTGTGTGCATATCTAATGTGGACTATAAATAATTCTCCTTCTTATAGAATGTTGTCTGGGTGGATGACAATTAGAAAGTTGGCTTGTCCATACTGCATGGAAGAAACAAAATCTTTCATATTGAGACATGGCAGAAAATATTCATGGTTTAATTGTCATCGTTGTTTCTTGCCACCTAATCATGAATTTAGGAGACTCAAGAATGCATCCAGAAGGAATAAAAGGGAACATGATGGTCCACCTCCAAGGATATCTGGTCATGATATTTGGGAGATAGTTCAGGATTTTCCTAAAGTCAATGAGGAACCACTGTATAGGCTGGATGGATATGACGTTTCACATCACTGGACTAAGCAATGTATATTTTGAGTGTTGGAATATTGGCTAGATAATTTACTTAGACATAATGTTGATGTCATGCATACTGAGAAGAACTATTTTGACAATTTGTTCAATACAGTTATGGATATCACCGACAAAATAAAGGATAATCCTAAGGCTAGACATGACTTACCAAAATATTGCAAACACAGAGAATTACAATTATAGGAGGGGCCTAATGACAATGTTCTTAATCCCAAGGCTAGTTTTACATTCAAGTTAGACCAAAAACATCAAATATATGAGTGGGTCCAAAGTTTGAAGATGCCCGATGGATATGCCTCAAATTTAGGAAAGAGGATTGATATGGCATAAGGAATCTTGCTTGGAATGAAAAGCCATGATTGTCATGTTTTCATGGAACAATTACTTCCAATTTCTTTTATTCGTTTACCTGAAAACATATGGAAACCAATGGTAGAGATTAGTTTGTTCTTCAAAGACTTATGTATCACCATATTAAAAGAAGAAAATCTGGCGTGAATGAAAAGTAATATTGTTGTTATCACCAACAAGTTGGAGAAGATTTTTCTGTCAGCGTTCTTCGATGTGATGGAACATCTTCCCATTCACCTTGTACACGAAGCTTGGCTAGGCGGTCCAGTTCAAACTAGGTGGATGTATCCATTTGAAAGGTAAGAAATTACAACACATTTAAATTCATACATATCTTTTTTCAATATAGTAAACATCTAATCTTAAGATTGTGCAACACAATTGGAAAATTGAACAGGGGTCCCAAAAACAAACATAGGGTGGAAAGCTCTATAGTTGAGGCATATCTTGCAAGAGAAATGTCTTAATTTTATTTATACTACTTTCGTGATGAAGTTTCTTGTTCAAGAAACCGACCGAGTCATCATCAGGACAATGAGAATGAGCCTCATTTGCAATCGCTATCAATTTTTAATCAATCTGGTTGTAAGGCTAAAAAGATCATATTTCGCCAACTCACTCCCAAGGAACGCAAATCAACAACTTTGTATGTCTTGCTGAATTTCCCAAAAGTTGAGCCCTTTCTGAGGTAAGGAGATTAAAATTTTAACATATCTTATTTATTTACTCATTCCCTTAAGGAAACTAATTGTGTTTCGCATGTTGGATCTTCAGTTCATTTAAGACTCAATTCCATGAAAATCAAGTGTATGCATTCTTTGCAACATGGTTTACATATGAGGTTCTTAAGTGTATTAATATTTCTACAAATTTTAAAAATTTACACATTCCTCAAATAACATATATATATATATATATATATGTATAATATTTTTAGGTACACCAGTCACCAAATGCAGCCGCATACGATCATTTCTTGAGAGATATTTCCTTGGGTCCAGTTGAAGCTTATACAATGTCCTATTACCAGTAAATGGGTTTAAATTTTCCATAGAAGAATACTCCAGAACAAGGAAAACAAATAATAGTGGTGTTTGGGTTAAGGGTGATGATCATGTTGATTACTTTGCCATCATACACGAGATCTTAGAACTTGAGTATGCTGGTTTCTAAATAAAAAAATTGTCCTCTTTCGATGTAAGTGGTTTTATCCAAGCACAAGAGGCACAAGAGTACATAAGGAGCATAACATCATTGAAGTGAAGCACAATAGATTGTGTCCTATTTACGATCCATTTGTTCTAGCGCAAAATGCTAAACAAGTATATTATACTCCTTATCCGTTGCATACTGATAAGTCTGATTGGTGGGTTGTAATAAAAACAAAGCCTACAGGAAAGGTGGAAGTTGAGAATGTGCTGGAGACTGAGTATCAAAATGAAATGCAAATTGATCACCAGCTAGTGGACATTGACTTAATGGATAGTTTGAATCACCCAAAAAATATATTTGAAGAAGTTAATATTGAAAAAGAAGAGGCTGAGTGGGTAGGAGATGAGAAAACTTCTGAAGAGGGTGAATGGTTTAGCGGAGAGTCTTGGAGGCACTCTACTCAGTGCTTCAGATCCACCCACGCCAGTGCATCCACCAGCACTTGCTCCGCGGACCGGAGTCAGAGATAATTATTGGAAGAGTTATCTTATTCCATATGGAAAAGGGTAAGATTTGTAAATATAATAACATTATTTATTTTTTATTACTCTATTATTGTGCTTTATGAAATTACTGTTTGATCTTGTGTTGTAGGTTTAAGACGGATGCTGGAGTTGGAAAAATTACGAGTAAATGCATTTGTCAACTCTTCAATGGCTACTGGACCAGTTGGAAAAAGGTTCCAGAAAATGACAGAGAAAAAATATTTAAAGAATTTCAGGTAAGGTTTTAACTTACTGACTACTTAACACATTGTTAGAACAAAAGATTGAATATTATATTTTTATTTTTGTTATAGAAATATTACTGGTGGGATGATGTAAATGAATGTGCTATAAGGCGGAATTTTTATAGAAGAGCTAGATCCAGATTTAACAGTCTGTTGGATTATACTAGAACCAACATGGTAAACCCAATTGGCAATAGTATATTCGCTATTGGAATAACGAAGAATACCAATTCTTGATAGACAAAGGAAAGAAAGCCCGAGCATCATCCAAGGGTGGCTCTCTACATGCTGCAGGTGTAGTTAGTATGATTGCTGTGGAGGAAAAATGGTATGTAACTTTTACAGTTTTAATTGTTTGTTTCTATTTAAATTTTTAATTATTGGAAGATTAATAATTTTTTCATATGCAGGAAAAAGAAAAGGGTAGGAAGATATCCTTCGATAAAGTATTCAAGGAGACACATGTGAAGAGGAATAAGAACCCGACTGATGAAGATGTTTGGGTTGAGCCTCGTGCAAAAGCTGCCCATGTAAGAATCAAATTTTGAATTTATGAATCTTTTTCTCAAAGTTGATATTATTCAAGTATAAGTACTTTAATATTTTTTGACTGCTAATTTTAACTTTACTTTGAATATAGGACAAATATATGTAGCTCCTTAGTGAGTTTCGTAGTACTCAGCCTCCTGGAATTCAGGGTGATCCAATACCCTAGCATGTATAGGAGGAGTTATGGGAATAAACTGTGGGTCCTGCAGTTAGAGGCCGTTACTATGGATACCACATAAATTATTTTGGCGATAATGTTAGGTCTTCCTTCGGCCCTACATATTATACCCTGCCAGTTGATAGAGAAATCGTTGAATCACTAAAAAATATGATTTCTAAACTTACTGAGGAGCTTGCTATAGAAAGAGAGGGTGTAGAAGAAGGAGGAGGAAACATCATCATAAATCAGGATGCTGCAAGAGCAGTTCATCTTTTATTCAATCTGCAGGGATTATTCCTCCATATCCTGGTGATGTATTTGGGTTGCAAAAGGTCTAGACCCACTGAATGATATCAACATAGATGAGGAATCAGATCCTGCGTATGCGACTGAGGATGCAGAAGATGAAGACGATTATGATGAGTGGTAGTTTTTTGACTTTTGTATATGTTGTAGTTTGTATTTGGAGATGACTTGTAGTTTTTACATTTTTGTATGTTTTTAGAGTTGTATTGTATGTTAGTTGTGTGGGAATACCCTTGATTTGTTGTTGTTGTATTGTATGTTGTTGTTTCATTTGTTCAGCTTGTTGCTTTTTATTTTAAAAAAAAAAATTCAGAAAAACCGACCACTTTTTAAAAAAATTTGCAGAAAACCGACCACATGTGGTTTTTTTTTCTGGAAATTTTACAAAATACTGACCACAAGTGGTCGATTTTAATAAAATTAATTAACTAATTTTAAATAAAACCGACTACTTGTGGTCGGTTTTATTAAAATTAATTAATTAATTTTAAAATAAAACTGACCACTTGTGGTCGGTATATTTTGAATTTTCTTATTTTTAAAATCATTTTTTTCTATTTTAATAAAATAATAATGAATTTTAAAAAGCCACCACACTTTTACCGACCACACATTTTTGTTGGTTTTGTGGTCGGAAATTCAGGAAAATTGACCACATGTGATCGGTTTTCCTATTTTTTTAGTAGTGAGTAGTTTATAGTAGTTAAACTTTTAAGCATAATCATGAGAAATGTTGGATGAATGATTTCATGAGTTTAAATAAACTTTAACCGACTTCATATTCACTCACTGATAATTGAAATAACAATATTTCCTAATTTCAAGTGTGTCTCACCAAATGAAGAGAGATGTCCGTACATCACACACTATATCAATAGGATAAATAAGGGCATATGTCGAAAAGATTAACTCACTCTCAACAAAGAAGTATCTCATGTTACTGAAAATACCATAAGCTTGACTATTATGTGATTTTCCACTAATGTAGGAGCCTTTGAGTTGAGACCATGTAGGACTTTATAAGGTTGTAATGTAAGTTTAGAGATAGGTTGGATGCATATGGATAATAGTGACTCAAATTTTCTCTGGGCACTACAGTTTTTTTATTTATATTTTTTTTCTCTTCTACAACATAATGATATATATAATAATCTCTGTGTCTCTTTTTTAGAGCTTTAAGCATCACACTTGATTCTCTGCAATTAAATCAACTCTCAAGATACAAAAGGAAATATGTGAACAAATTATAAGTCATAACAAAAAGAAAAATGGATATGGCTTAAAACTCGACGACCCATAAAACAAGAATAATTTTTTTAGGCTCAATGGGGTTAGATAGAGGTAAAATTGTTAAGGTAGGTCAATTTAGGCTATTTGTTTAACAAGGAAGGCCTAATTTCATTCCTCAACTCAAAATCTACCTAGAATTTTGCCTCGAACCACATTCAAGTCAAGTTCTAGATTTTCAATTAATCATGAGAACTAGGTAATTTATACTGACCATACCATACACTTGAAACTAGTGAACATCATGATTTTGATTGTCAATAAGCAAGTATGAGTTTAGAAAGATATACATACAACTCATGAATCATGCTTATTTTATCTATTTATTAAATCTCTTCATTTTCAAATCGTAAAATATTTAACTAATTTATTTCCTAAAAAAGAAATGTCTGATTCAAAATATTACCATGGCAAAGAATCAAACCAAGAAATCCATAGAAGTACATACATTAAAGTATTTTATAAAGTTAGCTCGTGTTATAACTTATAATATATATAACTTATAATATAATATTTATATACCCCTATACTTAAATAATGTCACGTCCCTGTGACATTTTACTATATTATAAATATATATAGTAAAAACAAAAATAGAATGATATAAATACTTCCCTGAAAAACAGTCCCAACAAAGTTTGTTTTTGTGTCCAATCTTGAGCCTGAGGCAATGCGACCACATGTAAACTTGGATTTTCATGCATGTGAGATTGAGTTCATTTATGTTCTTCACTTTGTGCCTTTGAATTAGTTGAAAACTCAGATTGAGGTGCAAATTGACATTTATGGTTTGCCTAACATAATGTTTCAATAATGCATGCTTTTTATGTCTTAACATCACATGTTGTCTATTCTTTCAGCTATAATACTTGTTAAAAGTACTTGGGACAGAAGAAAAATAATTAGCTTCATATGATATTTGAATTTTAATTTATTTTCTCGTTATCAAGTGATGCTTTTCTTTTGCAGGAAAAAGTTAATATAAAAATCATCCAATTTGATAGGTTATAGATTTTAAAAAGCACAACAGAAAACTATTTGTCGCATAATGTGGTAAGTACAAAATGCTTAAAATATTTAGATTTCATGTACTATCTGTGTGAAAGAAAGAAACTTAGTATCAAAAGATGAAGAAAACTTAAAACCATTTTACTGTTAATGCTTCATTCATCTATAATTTTTAAATAATGTATTATTTTTTTCTTAATTTTTTTTGTTTGATACTTACTAACATAGTCTTATGAATGAGATGCAAGTTAAGCAACCTATTAGTAAGAAAACATGACTTATTTATTCACATATACAACATTTGGAGTAGTTGTCTTTTGGCTTTACACTACTTAGAGCCAGCACACAAAAGAGAAAAACAAGATACTACTTTCACTCCTCTAACACTTTCTTCACTTATCTATCTTAAAAAATAAAGTAAAAACTTTTAGAGGAGCATCAGCTATAGAAAAGATATTACCTCCCCGTACTTAAATATTATATTTTAAAAATATAAGGTTCAAGCTAGGGGTGCTGCTTCACCATTGTTGTATTAGTTATTATAGTAGTTGCTACTTTCTCCACCGAAGTTATGGTAAGTATTGCGGGATTCATCATTCCAACCGTTGGTACCTGCTGCTATTTCTTCATGCTGCTGAAAATTTATGTCATTATTACTATCCATAATTCCAAGATCAACAAATCCATTGCCAACATACTCTGCGTAAGCATCTTATTGTGGTGCTACTTCAGATGAATCTTCTCCATATAATAATTGATTTCCCTATTCCTGAAAATTTTCTTGTCCTATAGAAAAATCAACACCCATATTCGAAAAAACAACTGGAGGGACATTAGAAAAGTTGGTTAGAGCTAATGCTCCCATCATATTGTTCATAATGTTTTCAATGGATTGTAAAGTAGAAGTGGAATAAAAAAAAGCTCATTTTGCATATTGTGAATTGTAGTCAGATCGTCCCTCATTTGATGCTATTTAGAAGATATATTATCGATATTCTCCTCTATCCTATCAAGTTGAGCACGTCGGTCAGTAATCCATGTTGGTGGTTGGTGCATCAGTGGATATGGTGCCTCGACATTATTTGGTCCAACACATGGTCCGAGAGCACGAAGAGCGCTTAATCCCATATTTGAGGGCATAAAAGTAGCTATGTCAAAAGGAAGAGGATCTTCATAAATGGAGATTAACTTAGTTATGGTGGAGCTATAGTATAGAGATCGTATAGATTTTTTCACTTGAGACTTCTTCATATTAGTGCAAATGACTCAACCAACGTTTATCTATTTTTCCTTTAGTAATGCATATAACCATGCAGCTCGCATAGGTCGTGTTTCATTTGTATTTCTATTTGGCACCAACCTAGAGTTTAGAATCAACAACCATACCTTTGCGACCATTCTAAGATTTCTTTGTTGGATCTAAACTCTTCTACCATTCAGATCTGCGTGCCATTCTACACCGAAAGGGTATAGTTCCTGATATTGATATATTTCATACATGTTTGGTCGGCTCATAAATCACTGAAACTCATCATCATCTGGATTAGGCAAACCATACAACTTGTTAATAACAGCTGGACTAAAGAAGATAGTGTTTCCCCAAACTGTGGAAGTATTTCTTTCGATATCCATATTAGCGTAAAATTCTCTTACGAGAAATGAAACTACAGGTCTGGGATTTTGGATAAATTGTACCCAAGTTTTTCATTCAATTGCTTCAAGGATGCATTTAATTTCTTCATCATCTGCTTCATCGAGTAAAGTCCTCGTTCTTCGATTACTGGACACACTAAAGCATCATTTCCCACATTTCAGCTTCATAGAAGACAAACCTATTAGAATCATACCTAAGTATAGAGCTTCTTGGTGCCATTTTTTTTAACTTTAAGAATTTTGAGATTGTAGAGAGAAAAAGAAACAATGATCTAAGACAACAAAGTTGTATTTCTTAGTTTAGTTTGGTAGTGTTTTTTTTTTCAAAATGAAAACTCTTTTTTATATATAACTGTAATGATTTATGTTCCTAGTAATAACTTTGCAATGAAATTTGATTACCTAGTAAAGGAGACATCAAATTTACTACAAAAAATGAGTGCAAGTAACTTGGACAGAGTAAAAAATTAATGTCTGGGAGTATTGGAGACTTTATCAATTTGACAGCTAAGTTTTCAATTACTTTACTGCTAAGTTTGAACCTTTAGGTGCATAGTAAATTTAAAAATTTGTTGTCTTTTAAATTACTGTGAATGACTTAATTAATAATAATTATAATACTAATAATGAATAATAATAATAATAATAATAAAAATAATGGTTAAATTTTAAAATATATATATTAAAAAGTAAAAAAATATAAAAAAATTAAAAAATTACATATTTATAACTATCAATAATTATTTAAAAGGGTTAAGAAAATAGTTCTGAGTTTAATGTCATCAATAGACTTTTTTCTTTTCTTTTTTGAGGTAAAAAGGGTTGTTGAAGCCTATTTATCAAATATCTAAGTGATATAAGGCTTCAGACGATGACTGCTTACTTTAAAATTTCTTTCCCATTTATATGTTGTGTTTCAATGGCCCCATAAGGGGTTATATTTGTTACTTTGTATGGTCCTGTCCATCGTGATTTGAATTTTTCAGGAAACAATCTCAACCGACTATTGTATAATAGAACCTGATCTCCAACGTAAAAACTCTTATGGCAAATGAATTTATCATGCCACTCCTTTGTTTTCTATTTGTATAACTTAGCGTTTCAATACACTTCAAGTCTGAATTCATCCAATTCATCAAGTTGTAACAAACGGTTCTTACATGCATCTAGAAAATTGAGGTTAAGCAATTTTATAGCCCAATACACTTTTTGTTCCAATTTGACAGGTAGATGACAAGTCTTTCCATATACTACCTTAAAAGGAGATGTTCCTATTGGAGTTTTAAAAGCAGTTTGAAATGCCCATAAAGTATCATCCAATTTTAAATACCACTATTTATGAGAGAAACCAACAGTTTTTTCTAAATTTTTTTTAATTCACGGTTGGATACTTTTACTTGCCCATTTGTGTGAGCATGATACGGAGTTCCTATTTTATGAGTGACTCCATACTTTGACAACAAACTAGCAAATTGTTTATTCATAAAATGAGTTCCTTGATCACTTATGATAACTCATAGGGTTCCAAATCTAGAAAAAATATTTTTTTTGAGAAAAGAGCAAACAATACGAGCATTATTTTTTAGTAGCTATTGCTTCTACCCACTTTGAAACATAATCAACACCCACTAAAATGTATTCATAACCATTTGCAGGAGGAAAAGGACCTATAAAATCAATTCCCCAAACTTTAAATATTTCTCACACAAGAATAGAGTTAAGAGGCATTTCATCCCTTTTAGAAATGTTACCGCTTCTTTGATATTTGTCACAGACAGCGACAAATTATTTTGTATCCTTAAATAGAGAGGGCCAAAAGAATCCATCTTCTAGCACTTTAGCCACTATTTTTCTTTGTCCAAAATGTCCTCCTATAGCTTCATCATGACAATGACTTCAAATAATATTTATTTTTGATTCTGGTATACATCACCTTATCATACCGTCTACAAAAAACTTAAATAAGTAAGGATCTTCCCAAATATAATATCTTATTCCCTTTTTTAGCCGTTTTCGTTAATCATAAGAAAAATATTTTGGAATCCAATCCCTAACTAAGTAATTTACGATTTTAGCAAACCAGGGTAACTGATTAAGAGTTGTAGTGATTGCATATATATGTTCATTAGGAAATTCTTCCTTTATATCTGATGTCTCAATCGGTGGATTTTCCAAACATGAAAAATGACCAGCTACCTGATTTTCTGATCTTTTTTTATCTTTGATTTCAAGATCAAATTCTTGTAAGAAAAGAATCCATCTTAGCAGTCTAGGTCTAGCATCTTTCTTAGCTAAGAGGTACTTTAAGGCTGCATGATTAGTAATACTGTCACTTTGGTTCCTATTAGATATGAATAAAATTTATCAAATGCAAATACTACTGCCAACAACTCTTTTTCAGTTGTAGCATAATTCTTTTGTGCTTCATTGAGTGTTCTATTGGCATAGTAAATAGGTCTGAAAATCTTATCTCTTTTTTGTCCTAATATAGTTCCTACTGCTATATCATTTGCATTACACATTATTTCAAAAGGTTGACTCCAATTAGGGGTAACAATGATTGGGGCATTAGCTAATTGTTTTTTGAGAATTTCAAATGCTTTACTACAATCGTCTGCAAAATCAAACTTGATATCTTTCATTAGTAAGTTAGTCAGAGGTTTAGAAATTTTTGAATATAAAAACCTGCATGCCCTAAGAAACTTCTAATACCTTTTATAGTAGTAGTAGGATGTAACCTTGCTATAAGATTAATTTTTGCCTTATCAACTTCTATCCCTTTAACAGTGATTTTATGTCCTAAAACAATTCCTTATGTTACCATAAAATGACACTTTTCCCAATTTAGAATTAGATTTGTTTCTTCACATCGTTTGAGCACCAAACTTAAATGAAAGGGACAATCTTCAAATATTTTACCAGAAAGGGTAAAATCATCAGTGAAAATTTCAAGAATTTTTCCTATCATGTATGAAAAGATTGCTGACATACAACACTGAAATATAGCAGGAGCATTACATAGTCCAAATGGTATTCTTCGATAAGCATATGTACCTTGGGGACATGTTAAAGTAGCTTTATCCTGATCTTCAGAAGAAATTAATATTTTATTATATCCAAAATATCCATCAAGAAAATAGTAAAAATCATGACCTACAACTCTTTCAAGCATTTGATCTATAAAAGGTAAAGAAAAATGGTCTTTTCTTGTGGCATCATTAAGTCGCCTGTAATCGATATAGACTCTCCATCCTGTGATAGTTCTAGCAGGTAACAGTTCATTATGTTTATTTTTTGCTACTGTTATTCCTTCTTTCTTTGGTACCTCCTGCACAGGACTCACCGAAGGACTATCAGATATTGGATAAATAATACCTGCTGCTAGAAGTTTTATCACTTCATTCTTGATGAATTTTTGCATTTTTGGATTCAATCTTCTTTGTGGTTGGACTATAGGCTTATAATTATCCTCCATGAGGATTCTATGCATGCAAATAGTTGGACTTATTCCCTTGATATCAGATACATTCCATCCTAAAGTTTTTTTTGTGTTTTTTCAAAACTGCAATCAATTTGATTTCTTGTTCCATAGTTAAAGTAGATGAAATAATTACTAGATATAACTCAGATTCAAGAAAAATATATTTCAAATGAGAAGGAAGAGTTTTAAGTTCAATTTTTGATTGAACTTCCTCTAATGAGATTTCATCATATTCTGAATCTTTTTTTAGAGTTTCAGCATCTTCTTTTATTATGGGGTCATCATCAGTTATGGTACCGGACTTGGTCAAACATCTTTTGAGTGAATCTGTAATCAACTGATCATCTTTATATTCTTCTGCAAGGTTATTTAGTAAATCAATTTGAAAACAAGAAGATGATGACTCATCCTCGGAAAATTTCACTATTTTCTGCATATCAAAAATTACTCTTTCCTCATCAACTCGTAATATCAATTGTCCTTGACATAAATCGATAATTACCAATCCAATTGCAAGAAATGGTCTACTTAAAATTATTGGTACTTTGGTATTTTATTCCATTTCAATTACTATAAAATCTACTGGAAATACAAATTTATCAACTCTTACAAGAACATCTTCAATTATCTCTTTAGGTTTTTTAGTACTTTGGTCGGCCAACTGAAGAGATACACCTATACTTTTCATTTCACCAACCTCCAACTTTTTAAAAATTGAAAAATACATTAGATTTATTGAAGCGCCTGAATCACATAATGCTTTTTTAAAATGAGCGCCTCCTAAAGTACAAGGAATTGTAAAGATTCCTGGATCACCAAGTTTCTGTGGAAGTTTATTTTGAAGAATAGCACTACATTTTTCAGCGAGCTTAACCACTAAAACTTCTTCTAATTTTCTTTTACTTGACAAACTATCTTTAAGAAATTTAGTATATGAAGACATTTGTGTCAAAGCATCTGTGAAAGGAATGTTAATGCAAAAGTTGTTTTAAAATATCAAGAAATTTTGAAAAATATTTGTCAAGTTTTTCTCTTTTCATTTTTTGGTGGAAAAGGAAGAGGTACAGAGTGAGGATTTGTCATCAATTCATTTTCCTGCACTTTTTTTCTTTGTCTTTTTGTTTTTCTAAACATTCATGTTTTTATTCATTCTTACCTTTATTTATGTGCTTCTTGCTTAGTGAATTCTCTTGTTTTTCTACATATGGGTCATCAAGATCTTTACTCGAGCGTAAAGAGATTGCTTTGAGGTGTTTCTTTGGATTTTTCTTAGTGTTACTTGGTAGGGCACCTTGAATATGTCCAGATATTAGTGTTGCTATTTGGCTCGCCTGGATCTCTAAATTTTTGATGGCCAAATGGTGTCTTTCAACCTTTTCATTAGTTGCTCTAATGTGTTTGTGAATCAAGTCATCAGTAGCTTTTAGGTGCTTATTTAGGAAGTCTTCAATGTTTTATTGTTGATTTATTTGGGGATTTTATTGGTATTGCTAAAAATTTTGTTGTCCTCTATTTTGATTTTGGAATGTAAGTGATCCCTGTACTTGCTGCTTTTGAATTAAAAATCTTTGAGGATTTTCAGCACCATCAGGATTACTCCATTGAAATCCTGGATGCTAATGTGTCATGGGATTACTAAATATGTAATTATTGTTTTAACCAATAGTTTATATGTTAGTCATTTTGAACTGAAACTTGGCATTCATGATTTGGATGATAATCTCCACAAACGTCACATTTTTCAAGTTGAGGTAAAGATTAAGCATTTACCTGAAAGGCCTTAAACTTTTAAGTGAGTCCGATGATTTTTTGTGTTAATGAATTTAGAGCTTCATCTTGATTGATTCCTATTGCTTTATTGATGATTATTCTGTCAGATGGACACTGAACTTCATTGTCTGAAATTTCAATGAGTAATAGTGTGGCTTCTGCAGTTGTTTTACTCATTATAAATCCTCCTGATGTTGCATCAATTGTATTTCTCGTGGAGGGTTTAAGACCATGATAAAAAATATATAAAATATCATGGTTTGAAATTCCATGGTGTGAACATTTTCTTAACATTGCTCTCAATATTTTTCATGCTTGATATACAAATTCATTATTTTTTGTATAAAATTATTAATTTCTTGTTTCTTTTTAATTGTTTTTGCTAATGAAAAATACTTGTTCAAAAATCTTTGGGTCATTTGGTCCCATGTTGTAATAGAACTTTTTGGTAAGATTTGTAACCATGTCTTGGCTTCTTCTTTTAGTGAAAAAGGAAAAAGTTATAACCTGATAGCATCTGTTGGGACTCCATTATATTTACAAGTCTCAACAAGTTCAAGAAAGTCGATTCGATGGGTTTGAGGATCTTCACTTACATCACCAGTAAATTGACGTGAATTTTGGATAGTTTGAATTAAACCTGTGCGAATTTCAAAGTTGTTAGTAGCTATTGGTGGTCTTCGCACACTTGATTCCCCCTCAAAGTGATCTAGTCTTGCATAGTCTCTAAGTATCCTATCACGTCGTGGTACTATCTCATACTATCTCATCAAACTATTCTTCCACTTGATGTGGAGGATATGGGTTGTTATTATTATTAAGCTCGTCGTTCTCTACTCTTTTTAGAAAAGAATTTAAGACTTAGAACCTTGTTCTTTTCGCAATAATAGTAGAATTTTTTCAATTTTGGGATTATACGGGACTAGTTCTTTTGAAGAAGAACGGGTCATACACTTCCTGAAATCTCACTCTAAAATAATTAGGAAAAATAAATATAAATAAAAAAATAAATACAAATACTAAATTATCTCATATTAGTAATAAGGCAAGTAATCTGTAGTAGATCTCGCCAATCCCCAGCAATGGCGCCAAAAATTTGACAAGTCACTGGTGTATATCTAATTTTTAACTTGTACTCTTTCAAATAATAGTATAAAAAGATGTCAAACCCACAGAGATTGGCTTATCTATTCTATAGATATTTCTTGTTTCAATTACTATTTGATAAAATCAAATAGATTAAGATGGTGAATTAATTTGATTAATAATACGTGAACAGAGAAATATAGAAAATGTTTTGTTTTTCCTTTTTTTTTTTAAATTAAAGAAGTGTTGGAGTCCTGACCTCACTTGATATTTCTATATAAAGTAAATTATCTATTGTTTTTTTCAATTTCTATTCGTCGCAAAAGTATAAATACCTCTCACGATTATCTTTATATATTATTACCGAAGCAGAACAATTGAGTGCACTCCTCTCGGTTATAAACTTTAATTGCCAAAAGAGTTATATTAATGAATCAAGAATGCGTACTTGAACTAAAACATGCTCTTTTAAGTAAGTCCCTTTTGGTTACCTTACTTGTTATAATAATTATTACACCATTTACCTCTCTCGATTACAAATAAGTGTAGAATTAAATATAACGTAAAATAATTAGATGTCTCTAAAATATTAACAATCTATCAGTACTCCAATTAACAGTATTACTTCTTCCACCTCTCTCGATTATAGAATTAATAATTCATTAATATGAAATACAAAATGGATAAATATTAACAAATTAAATGACATTTAATAGTAAAGCAAATAAAAATTAAGTAGAAAGCTTCAGCTCAAGCATGTGAAATTTAGAAATAAAACTTACTATTATATAGAAATATCAAGATCCATCATTTCCCCAACACATAAGAAAAATTACTCCATATTAAAATTTATGCTACTAAAGAAAATATTCTTCTCCATTAACTAAGAAAACAGAACAAGTATTCATGAAGAATAGTTCCTCTATTTAATTAAATGCAGGAGCTTAGAATTATTTTCAACATACAGAGCTAAAGAAATAGTAGATAAAGAACTTTAAAAGAAATGAATATATTGATTTGTTTTTCTTTTTCTCCCTCCTTTGAGCTGCTTGATGAAAGATCCTTTTATATATTTTTTTCATGGCACAAATGTAAATAACCTTCCTTTTTTGGTAAGTTTTGAAATGCAACTTGAATTGCTGCAAAGAAAATTTTTCACAAGCTTTCCTCTTTTGTTAACTTGTGAAAATTCCATGCTCTTTCTTCATTTTCCTTTTTTTTTCCTTTTGTTTCAACTGGTTGATCCCAACATGGCAGCTTCCTCTAATTAACTTCTTTGTTCTTTTTTTTTTTTATTGTTTTCAAGATCTTGATTCTTAAGTTGGCAATTGGTGATTATAATCATCTTATTTTCTCTCTTCTAACCAATTGTCTCCTTGGTTGTCATTTTTAATAAGTATAATATTCTTACAAAAAAATAGAGAATATTAATAATAAAAATTAATTAATTATTTTAAATTTATTTGGATATTTTGCTCTTATCATCAGACATTATCATAAGCAAGATAAAGATAAAATAAAAATCTATGTATAAAACAAGCAACTAATCCTTAAAATGTGAGCACAATAAAAGTACCTGAATATTATAACCCAGAATAAAAATAAAAAAATAATCCAAATCAACATAGAAAACATCCATAAATATCTCAATAATACAAACCAAATAAATGCACATGGACACGGGCACCCCAACTAAAAGCTTGTAATGTCCTCACTGCATAATCAAGAAAGCATAAAGAGAGTAAAAGGGTGCTCTCTGTAACCGCATCAAGAATTGTTGTCACCATGGATTTCCGAATTATCTCTAGCATCATCTGAGCCTGACCACTTAGCTAGGGCTTCATCATTAGTATCAACTCAAGGAGAAGGAGTTTGTCTCTGCGTTTCAGGACCTTCCAAAGTCCCTTCACCCCCTTCCACATCTTCGTGAAAAACTTGTCTCTTTTTTTCTCCATCTTCTTCATCTTCTCATACGAGTCCCTGAGCTCCCTGTGCAAATGTGATAGTGATGAGTAGGCCCTCTCAAGCCTATAAATAGTGCCACCATACTTTTTCTAATTCTTAAGATATATTTTATAATCAGATCGAGCAACATAGGAACGGTGGGTGGTGGAAGACTCTCCCAGCCTTTGAGGGAGCTTATACACTAGCTCCTTGATCTCTATCATCTTGCCTAATATCTCATCAAATGGCCCTATTGCAGATGGCATGTATGAATCCACATCGTCCTCCACTGACCTCCCTAAATCAAACTTCTTTTTATTTTTTTTCCCAAGAGCTCCCTCTCCCTGCATCTTCAGCAGGTAAATAACCAAACTATTTTTTGGAAACTTATCAACCTCAGACCGTCTACAAAGCTCAGTGATAAATGGTGGAAAAAAATTATGGTCCCATCTTTATTCCTATAATGTCGAATCTCTATGAGCACAATCCGACCAATATTCAAAGGAATATTGTCCAAGAGGCAGGCCACTATCTGAGTAGGCATAGTTGGGACATTTTTCAGGTTGGCCAAGGGAGAGACTCTACTTTAGATAATGGTAAGACAGATCCTTGCTTCAACTATGATGTCACTAATCAGAATCCCCGTCTTAGTGGTAGCCTATGGGACTTCCCTCCCTGGGTATAAATGCTCAGCCAGTGAGATCTTAAGAGAACAGTCCATGGCCTCATAGCCCCTAATGTCAACATTGTCCAACGTATAAACTCCATTGATCTGCTCGGCTTTAAAACGAACATCCTTTCCCCTGATCATTACCATTGGGTTAGGGTTAGAGAGATTTACTACGCTGAGATTTGCGTAGAACTCCCTTACCCATTGCTCATTTTCCAGGCATGTTTCTGGGGTAAAAAAAATCCATCTTGTGGTCTCTAGCCTCTTATAGAAGTCTGGGAGTTTTTTGAGAACCTTCTCTCATGAGATCCCCGCTTGGGAAACAACTTTATCCGCATGAGGTCCTTATAATATGTCGCCTCACACTCTGAGGTCATGAGATAATGGTTATCATAGGATTCCATTTGGTACCTGAGATTCATACACAAGTTATTAGTTCATAAGGAAAACATGAGGAACATGTGCTATTTAACTTGATTGAACTTAGGGAAGGGCTTATAGGACATGGGCAGGCTTAAAATTAAAAACCTAAGATTTGGACCAGTCCATCAGACTAGTCTCGATTATGGTAATTGCGGGGTCCATCAAGATCGTGATCACAATTCCTGTTACTAGTCAAGATTCTTCTCTCAGTTATTGCAATCGCGATGACAGGCTCGTGATCGCATTACTACAATTGTAACCCTTAGACCGGGATCGTGGTAACTAAGGCAGGCTTGATCAACTTCCCAGACTCCTAAAATTCCAATTTCAATGGCCAATTGTGTTCCACATCAATTATTTTCCATTATAAACATGAAACATAGTCCCTAGGTATCATGCCCTTAGAGCATGTGAAAACAATTAAGGAATTCGTTTGGGCATTTAATCGAACACTTAGTATACAAAATCTATTTCTATTATTTTGAACAATGTGGATAATCAAGACTTCCCCAAGTATGTACACACTTAAAAAACAGCTAACCACACCAATCAAGAACAATTGCATCAAGATTTAGCATGAAAAGTTCAATTTTAGGCCAATCCTACTGAAACACCTTAGGTTTTAGACCCTTAGAATTTTTTTTGGATTTATAGGTTCTGGAAAACATACAACCGGTGGGTACAAATCATGTACTAGGGTACGAGTGGTATGCCTTGGTCGTATGTTAACCAATGTCGATTGGTGGATTGGATTGTGTTCTTGAATGGGTATGATTTGGGTTGGTATGAGTCGGATGGTTGGATACAGGTTGTTTGGGTTGGGTTTTTCCTTTACTTAATCTTAGACTTAGTATCCTAACTTGGATCTGAGTATGAGTGGCTCACCATGAGCCATAATATAGGGTATAAATCTTATCGTGGACTCATATGTTGGATAGTGTTCAAACCTTTTGTGATTCTATTTTGCCAGGGGTAGGGGTAATGGGTATGGATCGTATGATTTGGGTATGACTTAGTTTGTTTAAGTTCTACCTTGGATAATGTTATGTCCAAAGGGGAGGCCTAGGGCACGAGTGATTGGTACCACTCATATTGGAGGGTACGACTGGTATGGTTAGTCGAACCCCCTATGGGAATTTTATGTAGTTTAAGTGAGGTTAATCTAGATATTTCCCCACTTAACCTAATATGTCCCCATGACTTTTAACATACTTGGGAGGTTATTTGCCTTATTATTTTATTCTTTAACACTTAGAAAACACTCTCTAAAGTGGATTAATTTGGGGCCTATGTTGGTGACTTCTCTCCATCATCTATTCAATTTAAGGAATTTACTCCTTCCCTCATTGTTAGTTTGAACTAAAGGCATATTCTATAAATTTTTTTCATGGCATAATTGTTATATGGCTTTGGGTTTTCAAATATATATTGGGGTTTTTGGTTATAATGGCTTGGTTATGGTTTTCCCATATTTTAATTATGTATTTACATATTTTAATGGTGGTTTGGATACTTGGTTTCATGAGAATGGTTAATAGGTATTTGATTTTGGTTTTAGAAATACTACGCCCCCAATATATTTGATAAAATGCCTATGAGAATTCTTTTACGATGTTGATGGACCTTCTAATGAAACTATTGCATGGTATGGTTTGGTAATGGAACCTGAAATAGTTTAAATGGTTTGGAATGGTTAAATGGAATAGTTTGGTGGTCATAGTTATGGTTAATTGATTTCCTTGTGGGGTATAATCCCTTAGCCTCTTAAGGTTTGACTAAGAACAATACTTGTAGGTTATAGTTGGTATAACGATACCACTATTAATAACTTTGGTTAATAGTAAATGAAATAATGGATTGGTTAGTTGAAAATAGTTTTAATTGGGCAATAATGGTGAGGTGTGATAGCTAATCATAAAGGTGGGAGTTCAATGAATGAACACTAGAAACTAATGTTTGCCGACATGAGGGGTTGGTCATGGCGACAATATATGATACTATAAGGTAAATAGGAATTCTCTAAGTACATTGTAAATATGTATCATGGAGGGTAAGGGTACTTGGGAATCCCCTACTCTTATGGTGTCTTTGGTCCATGTGGTTACACACATCAGGGCCCATTCAGGGGGTTACACTCGACCTATATAGCCTGTGGGTGGTTTTAAATGGTTAAACTACACATATCCAGGTTAATGGTTTCAAAAGTATTCTAAGCCCGATCCCTTTTCCTAGCATGGTTATATGTATGTGTATGGTTTGTATGCATATGATTGGTTTACTTGGTTTTACTGGTTGGCATTATTTTATCCTTATCTAAGTTTATGCTAGCGTTCACTCGCTAACCAATCTTCGGATAGCTGTATCCCTACGTGATGCAAGAACAGACCGTTCTAATCCTCTTACATAGTGATCAAATTTCGGGATCGACTTTTGGATTGAAGTAGTGTGCTTCCATCTTTCTAAAAGGCTCTATTTCATGTTATAGAAATTTTCATACACTGGTTTATTTATGGATATTAGTTTTGGTTTTGGGTGGGGGTATATCCCAACCGGATATTAGTTTTCTTTTGGTTAGAGGCTTTTGTGGAACTACTATGGGTTGGTATGGGCAGAATTGGTATTGGTGTCAGCCTTAGTATTGGCATTGTTATTAGGGATGATACCGTTGAATAAAATTTCTAACTGTTCCATCCTTTTATGTTATGGAACTTGGTTTGGTTATTATTTAGGTTTTGATTTACAATTTGGATATGTTTATCGATTGGTTTGGAACGGTTGGACTCGTTTGGGTCAGTCATGGTTATAGACCTATCCTAGAGTCTGGATTTAGATAATTATACACTATCTTGTTATGTGTTCAGAATTCATCTGACCCACGGTATGGGCTAGACGGTTGGGTTGGGTACTGGGGGTGGTCCCAGGTCCTGGTTGGACTTGGGATGCCCATTACGACAAGGCCCCTGCTCGGGTCGTGTCATAAGATATGAGTTCTAAGGCCTATAAAAATACATAAAAATACAATTTTGAAGCACATACCGATTGAGAGATGCAATGCGCAGTTTGGATGCTACAAATATAACCAAAAATGGATTCAAATTGAGAGAAAATTTGAAAAAGTTTGAAAGGGAAAATGGGTGGGGCTTTGACTATTCAAATTTTAAAATAGTCAAGATCATGATTGCAGAACCGTGAGCATAAAACCCGTGTCATCACAATTGCAAACCCCATCCCATCGTGATTGCGATAACCGAGGCTATTTTTGCTCCCCTATTTTCAGCTGTTCAGCCTATTACTCAAATGCACCACACTTCCCTTTTTTTTAACCTCATTAAAAACACCTCATAGTACCTCAGTTTCATGGATTAATCACAAACAAAAATGAAACGTATTCTAACTATCAAAATTCAAAGGATACGGGCCACTTTCGTGGTTTGATGGGTTGCCTCCCATCAAAACCTAATTTATCATTGCAACATGACGTTTTTCAACTTTCAAAGTGGATCCTTGAGGAATCCATCATCTACCTCCATGTCCACTACATCAATGATGGCCACCACTTGTAGGTCCATGGGTTGTTTCTTGGTATTACATACTATAAAGGACACTTCATCATTTTGAACCCGAAATTTCATTTCACCTAACTCTATATCAACAATAGCTCTTATGGTTAAAAGAAAAGGTTGGACAAGGATAATAAGTATCATTTGTTTGACTTCACAACCAATCACAATGATCTACTGGAATCATGAATCGATCCACCTTTACCAAAACATCAAACAAAACTCCAACCAGTCACTTGATAGGACGATCCACCATCAAAAGCCTCATTCTTATTAGAGTAGGAGTGACCAAACCAAGTCTCTGATAGATTTCATAAGTTATGATATTGATGCTTTCACCAAGGTCACACAAAGATTTTTCAAACTTGTGTGTGCCTATGGTGCAAGGGATTGTAAAAGCCCGGAATCCTCATTTTTTTCCGCTAAGCACTAGTCATGATAGCGCCACACCCATGGGTAACTTCAATGGCTTCACCATCAATAAGACATTTCCTTTACATCAAATTTTTCTTAAGCTTAGCATATCCCCAAATCTCTTGAATGACTCTAGCAACAAGATATTAATTGAAAGATTGCTAAGCTTAGCAAGAAACAGCTTGAATTTGGAATTATCCTTCCTTTTTAAGTCTTTAAGGGAAATAAGAAGGGACCTTCATGGTAGGCAATGGATCACTTTGCGGTTCATTATTCTCAACTACCTTAGGATCTCCCTCCTCAACTATTTCTTCACTTACCATTGGTTTCTTTTCATCCTCTTCTTAAGACTTTGGAGCCTCTTCATTTGAATCAAACATATGCTTCTTCTTCACATTTGTTTGTTCAATATTAGCCTCTTTTTCAACTTTCACCATATGATCACTGAGGGATTTGCCACTCCTAGTGACTATTGCCAATACTTGGGCATCATTTTTTGGATTCACAATGGTATCACTAGAAAAGCCCCCCCTTTTGTCTAGTATTAAGTTGAGTGATATTTGGTCAATTTGAGTCTCCAATTGTTTGATTGAGGCAGAGTGTGATACAACTATTTGGTTGATTTTTGAAAAGTCACCTTTCAATTCTCAGACCATCTTGTTTGTTGCCTACATTCTCATCAAGATTCTTGCTAACACATCCTCGGTCTTGAATTTTTTGGGATCAATAAAATTGGACTCTGTGATCTTAACTCGGTCATAGAGGGAATATATTGATCATACTCCCTTCCCTTGTCCCTCCAATCATGATCTCTATCCCTATCACACTATTCTCATTCTCTTTCATGATTGGTCTAACCTTGGTTACCATCTTGCCTTTGATAGGCCGGGCGGGAACCCATCAGATAGTTACCCAAATATATAATTTCTTAATTAAGCCTTCTTTCTTCTTCTTCATCATATCCCTTGGATTCCACAACATTTACCATTTTTGTGAGTGCATCCATCGCATGCTTTGTAAGTAGCTCCAATTTTGTCATCATTTTTTCCATGTTTTCCTCCCTCTGTTCATCTCTCTTTCTTTGCTCTTTATCAACATAGGAGGTGGTAGGGGACCCTTTAGGTACCTTGGTGTCTCGGGTATGCCACCCTCTATTTTGGTTTATGACTTTCTCAAGCAAGTTTGAAGCCACGTTATAAGACAACTTTACAAGTGACCCCCCGACTGCATTATCCACTATAGTTTTTTTAATTGATTCAAAGCACGGTAGAAGATTTGGAGAAACATCTTTTCCAGGACCTCGGGGTTGGGACATTACATAAGCTTCCCATTAAATCTCTCCTACATCTCATATAGAGGCTCTCTATTTAATTGATGGAAGTTTGTGATTTCATCATGCAATTGCAACATCTTTGATGGTGGGAAGTATCAATCTAAGAAAGCAATGGTAAGCTTGTCCCAAAATGTAATTGACCCAACGGGAAGAGATCATATCCACAATACCGCCTCACCCTTTAGAGAAAATGGAAATAGGCATAACCGTATAGATTCTTGTGAGATGTGAGCAATGTCGAAGGGGGACACACTTCCATAAAATTCTTCAAGTGAAAATTTAGGTCTTCATAAGCTTGACCCCCAAGGAGACCTTTTATTTGAAGCATGTGCAACATAACACTCGTGATGTGGAATACCCCATTCCCTTGATTAGGTGGGATACAGATAGCACTCGTACGTCTAACATCATGGAGTTGCTCCTCGCCATCAAGGGGACCATCAAAGGTCCCAACATTACCTGCATGATCACTTATTGTGTCGGGGAAACTATTGAAATCACCTAAAAAGAAACAAAAAAATAAATAAATAAACACCACCATGCGTATACCTAAAGCTACAGTCAACACTGGATAAGTGAAAACTAAGTTTCACTCTCCAGCAACAACGCCATTTTAATCACGCTCAACTTACTTCGTAATTTATGAGAAAGGCGATCGTTGTCAACTATAATAACCTAATGTGAGTTGGGGATGAATCCTCGAGGATTGAATCTAGTATTCAAATCCTTTGGGTGTTAAAAGCGTCTAAGTATATAACCGTAGTATAAACAAAATGAAATACATAAATTAAAATTGGGGAGGGGGTATGGTTTGGAAGGGTTGTTTTACAAAAATCTACTTAAACAACCAATTAAGGGAAACAAATGTGGATAAGATTTCAATATGATACAAGTCTTGGGATTATGTCTTCCTAGGGGCAAATAATGCATGGGTCCATGATAATCAAATGCAAATGCAAGTTAATGAATATATGGGTAGGCTAGTTTAGCGGTTTTGATGCTAGTTTTTCAACCAAGCAAAAAAATATCACTCATGGATCCTTTCGGATACCCCATGGGTACGAAAACTACATCCACCCAAAACCTTAATTGGGCATCCCTATTTCTAGGAGGATGCCCAAGACGTAGCAAATTCTCAATCCACCCTTATTTCTAAGATAATGAAAAAGGAATATGCTACATCTAACTATTTTTTACTAATACCTTATCACCCACATCCCTTTTTCAAGGATGATATAGGATCCATAAGTATACTCACCTCCCTCTTTCAAGGATGATGTGAGATATTCAACAAGCAAGCATTAGTGAAACCCAACATTATTAACCAAGAATCTACACTAATGATCAAAACCTACACATATTTGCACCCTATTTCAACATAATGCCAATATAGATGTTTAGCTACTCATGGAGTTTAAGGAAATAAATATACCAAAAGGATCATTCAATGCTTCAATTCAAAATGCAATCAAGAATATTCTCCAACTTAACTTCAATTATAGCTAAATGCAATTGAAAAATTAAGCACAATGTTCTACCCCAAATTAGTAGGGTTTTACAAAGAAAAAACTTCAAAATATGGTCGGAGATATCCAAAAAATGAAAGGGTTTTCTTCTTACAGAGATTTGGAACCAACTGTGAGAAATAAAAAATATGCCCTTGGTCCATTTTCCGCTCAATCGCGATTGGTAGAGCTTGATTGCGATCGTGGCTCCTACGATCGCGGTGATCCCATCGCGATCATCTTGACTTATTGTGATCGCAACCCCAAGACTGCATTTGCGGTAGGTGAGGGTTAATTCCTACTTATGCTTTTTCCAGCTTTTGTACCAACTCTTTTTTTTTTGATCTCTTCTCAACTTATTTCACTTTTTTTCTTTCCATCACATGTATAACTATAAAACATAGTAATTATTCTATTCAAATAACAAATTCATCTCATTAACACCTTTAAATTATAGTAGTGTGCATGAATTTGGGTGTCAATGAGTGGTAAATTTACCACTCATCACCGGGCTTGACCCGAAACTAATAAGTTAGCCGAAACTAATAAGTTAGCCAAAAGTATGGAGAAACCAAGGTTATAGATTCTCTTAAGTTCAAATAGTACTAAATTCTCTATTCGGGCAATTGGATCTTTAAACGAAGTGGGTTTTAATCATTACATCTAAGGATGAGGTTTTAAGGGTCATATACTATTCTATCCCGAGTATCAAAGCTAACTGGAGCTCATTAAATTGACTAAGTCATCCTAAGGTCAAGATTTAGTCTAAGGTGAAGGATAAGTCTAAGGTGAAGAATAAAGCCTTTAAGGTCTAAAAGGAACTAATTTAGACAATTGGCCTAAAGGAAGGATCAACAGAGCCTATTACTAGTCCTAAATCCCATACTAAAGCAAGCACCTATCCAAACCTAGACAAAGACTTTCCATCCCAAGGTACTAAGTAAATCCAAACTATTCCTAGGGCATAAAAAATACTAATATGAAGAAAACTAGGCCAAATTATTCAAAAAAGACCCCTACTAGCCTAACTTAATCAATAAATACTAAATCATCAATCGATTCATAAATACCATCCTATAGCTAGCATAATACTATATTAGTACCATAACAAAGCTCAGTTTAGAAGAAAAGTAAGCCTAGCCTACCTAGATTCTGGTGGAAGCTTATAAAGCCCTCAACCACAAAGCTTCTCCCTTCTGAGAAGCCTCCAAACACTGCTATACTATCGAATAATTATCTATGCATTAAGACAAGAACATTGATAATCATAATTCGTATAAATGCTATAGGTCAAAAATTAAACTAATATCCCATGTGGAGTCCTCTTGTGAAATCATAAAATTTAAGCCATCAACGTGTTTCTCTAAGGTTATGGATTATTTACCCCTTAAAAATGGGTGAAATTCAAGCATAAATTTCCCCTAAAATAACCCATATAGTAACCTAGGAATTTAAAGGTACATAAGAGAATTAAGCTAGAATTCAAGAAAAAATTTATGGAAATAAAGATGAGGAAATGACTAAAATGAAGTTTCAAACTCATTCCCAATACCCAATAAGTAATCTCCTACTATTTCTAGCCTTTCTAGGATTTTAATAGTGTTTGTAGATGAAATAAATGAGTAGAGATATAGATCTTCAGAATTTGCTACTGACTGGGATCCCTCTTTGTGAATGTAGGACCCTTGCCGAAAATGCATAGATTGACCCGAATGAACCTTTGTGAGTGTAGCCCATCTATCATGATCGCAAATAAGAGTCTAAGACCGATCAGACAGTTGACCCTTCGCGAATGCGAAGAATGGCTCACAAATGTGTAGATAAAAAATCCTTGATCTTCTCGATGCAATAAAGGCCTTGTGAATGTGAAGGCTATTTATGGTCTCCACCAGATGCACCAACACCAAAAACTTTGCTAAGTTGCTAAGTTTCTGATTAGGCCCTTGGGATTCACTCAAAATTCTATGAACGCCAAGAAACTATGCTACCCTAAAAAATTCAGCATTTATGTAATAAGCTAAATTAGTGAATTTTTATTCTTATGTTTTGACCATTTTTTCCTTCCCCGTAATTCCTAAATATTTATTTTGGGGATAATTGGCATGGTGATATGATTGGGAATAATTTGTGCGAGGCTTGAAAAGCCATATAATTGACTTCCATAAATATTCATTTATTTGAGTGTTGGATGGAAATTTAGATTGTTCCAACAAATTCAAAATGTCAAATTTGGGTTAGAGAGATGTCGATTCTCGTTTAGGACCTTTATATCTCATTTCACCCCTTTATCTGGAAAAAGTGAAAGAGAGGTCTCAAGGGTCAATTTGTTGAAAATAATCTTTTTTTTTTTTCAAAATCCAACGTCTACATTGAGTCTAAAACATTGAAATTAGCCTAGTAATATATATATGGTTTAGTTTTGTTGGACCACAAACAAATCCCGAAGGTCTGTTTAGAGATTTTAGAAATCATGAAAATCAGTTATTTTGTTGAAGTTTGGAGCAGGTGTAAAACCTTATTCTTGAAAAAAGAGAAGGAAAATTCTCCTTTATCGCAAATGTGAGATGGTGGCCATGATCACAAAGGGTTATGAGATTAGGTTGGGTTGAAGTCCATTCTTTTACTATTTCAATAGGACTGTCCCGAATATAAGGGGCTAGGTGTTGGACCTTTGAGAATGCAAAGACTTCGCAGTGAATATGAATTCCTATTTTATTAGCAAATCAGTATTGACCCTCATGAACGCGAATGTTTGACCGCATTCATGAGGTACAGTTCATGAGGTATTTATATGGGTAGTTAATATATTAGTAAAGCATGCCATGGGTTGGGGACAATAACTACGAAATTTATATTTTGGGATTATTATTATTGTTATGTGCTCCTGTAGGGGCTTATATTATGTATTGATAACTTGTGATATCTGATATAGTGTGTTGCCTGTGTAGGGGATTTATTTGACATAATTAGCTTTATCTATGCATCTAAATTCCTTCATACTAGATAATGGTCGTGCATGGTCTTATTTTGCTAATATAGGACTTATTTGAGCGTTGGTTTCCTTGTCATGATAGAGATACCTTAGTTAAGGGTAGATATATTATTAACAATGTCTTATATGCCTACTTATTTTGATGGTTCCCAACTTGACTTGAAATTCATGAATTGTGGACACATTGAGTTGATTTCTATCTCACTTATATATTTATGTGTTGAATGGATTAGATATCATCACATTAAGTTGATTGTGGGCATTACATCCTCACTCCATATATATATATTTATGAGATACTAGTACTCTTAAGAAATACTAATTTTGAAAGAAAATAAGAAAATTTATGAAAACCCTCTATGTGAACACGAGCCAAAGAGGTGAGTTGATATTGAAATACGAGATATAGTATATGGATCATGAACCCCCATGGGTGCTACCTGGGAATTGCAAGCTCAGTAGGTGTATACAGTAAGTCATGCGATGGCTTTTATTATTCACTCCATCCATGTTATGTTGCATCACATTTGCACTTACATTTTGTATGTTTTCTTTAGTTTCCTTGATTTTTGTTTAGCTTTAGTACTTTTCTTCATGTATATTTGTGTTTTTTTTGCTTTCGTAATCTTATAAAAGAACAGTTAGTGAAGATGATGTAAGGTACCATTTGGGATTTTTCTTAATGTTGGTGACGTGGTCATAATACTAATTTCTTATCTTATTCCTTACTCTTCTCAATCAGTTAGTGATACCTACTAAGTACATATTGACTATACTTACCCCTACTATGCCCTTCTAATGCATATCCAAGTATGAATATACAATATGGTAGCTGATTATATGTGGATTAGAGTGGTATTTGAGGTACTAAGTGCTCTAGATATTTGATAGATGACTCTGGACCTCTTCTTATCTTACTTTATGTCCTTATTTGGTTTTAGAGATTGATATGTATTTTCAGATTTAGTTATGTACTAGATGCTCTTACATTATGACACCAGATTTTGGAAACTTATTAGATTTTTTTTAGATTTCTATTTTTGACATGTTTCATATTGGTTTGAATTTGTTCTAATAGCCTCTTCCTAGGTTCATGCTATTGTCCATTTTATTTTCCTTTATTAGTTTAGGTGATGGGCTTACTTATTAAAAAAGAACCGCAATAAGTGTCATCATGATCTATTCTTAGTCCGTGACAAATTGGTATCAAAATAACTAGGTTCACCAATCTCATAATCATAAGAGAAGGATGTGTAGTAGAGTATTGTGGATTGGTATGTAGACATTTGTATCTATCTTCAAGAGAATATAAAGCGTCTTTAGGAAAAAACTTCTCTATTTTGATTCCTAAGCATGTGAGTTGTTTTTACCTAATATTCTAAGTTGTGTTCCACTCTTTTCTATGCATATGGAATGGAATAGATCTCAAGAGGTTAAGATACCAAGCCAACACCCAAGGATAGAGCCTAGACTAGAGGTAGAGAAAAGGCATAAGCTTCCCCAGCTAAAGGACATGCTAAGAAAGCCTTTTTTTTTAGCCAGAGATTGTGTATCCCAACTATGACTATCAGATATGAGATATAGGGTGAGCTCTAGCTCCTCAGAGTTTAGTCTAAACCCATTGCTTTAGTGTCTTATGGTCCATCTCTTAAGTCATTTAGAGGGTGTTCCCTTGAGCATACTTGGTATTCCATAGGATTTGAGTGATGTTCCACCCTCAATGATGGCATCTGCTTATGGTATTCCTATTTTTGGGGTTTAGTCATCATCTATAGTACCCTCATTTATGTATTCATGGCCAACTATACTTACTGTTCCTCAAGTTGCTTCGAGTAAACTTCTATCATTTAATGATCAGAAAAGATTTAAGACGTTCATTAACTTGAGTCTGACCAAGTTTAGTGGTGCTATTAGCTAGGTAGCCTATGAGTTTTTAATTGATTGCCAAGAGAAGTTACATAATTTTGGATCCTTGAGCCTTATGGAGATAGTTATATTACCTATCAGTTGATAGCTATGGCTAGGGATTTGTAGAGGTTATTTGCTTGTTGTAGACCTTTTGGTTTGCCTGCTATGACTTAGACTCCATTTTTGAGGCCTTCTGGGAGAGATATGTGGCGCATATCTTGAGAGATTAGATGCGTGATGAGTTTGATCACTTAGAGAATAGCTTCATAACTATTTCTTAGTATGAGTCTCATTTTCACACTTTATCTAAATATTCAGCTGCTAGAATCTCGATCGAGTTTGAGAGGATTTAGAAGCTTATGAAGGAGTTAGCTGGTACTTATCAATTAGCTACATCTTATATTGTACTTTCAGGGGCTTCTTTCTAGATTATTATTAAGCATGCCAAGATGATTGAGCCTTATATCCAGGCTACTCAGGAAGGTTCTAGGATGGTTCATCGTCAGGGTAAGCTTAGTGGACATGCCTCTAGAATAAATATTTCTCAAATAGTTTTTCCATAATTATCATGGTAGGACGGTTCAGGCTGTATTACAGGGTTCAGGCGATAGGCCTTTAAGTTTTGTAGTTTTGGGTTACCAGGTATGAGGTCATACAATTGGAGGTTCCAAGGTTAGTTCTTTAGGCCAGGTTGGTCCTTCTAGTTTATCTACACCTTTTTCAAATAGAGTCAGGCCCCAGGGATGTTTTTTATATAATTAGTTTGGACATATGGATAAGTATTTCCCTCAACATGTATATGTATTCACTTAACAGAGTTCTTAGCTTCAGTTTTTCCCTACTCTTATTTATGTAGTGAGATTTAGTTTATAGAGTGGTAGGGGTGGTGTTAGTGGTACGAGAGGTGCTAGAGTTATAGGTAGGGAAGCTTATGGAAGTGGTCACACTGTTATCAATCTAGGAGTGGTTGTGGTCAATGTTATGCTATATCTGGGAGACCTGAGGTAGAGGCTTCTAATGCAAATATTATAGTATAATCCAAATTTTCTAAATATCCACTTCTATGTTATTTTACCCTAGATATAAATTCTCCTATCTGTCTACCTATTTTTCTTCTTTATTTAATGTTGTATGTAAGCCTCTTTCTATGCCTTTTCATATTTTTACCCAACAGGAGATTCTTTAACGGTGGATCAGGTATACTGATCTTGTGTGGTTTCCTTTGTGAGCTATAATACTTAGGTAGACTTGATTAGCTTAGATATGATTGATTTTGATGTTATCTTGAGTATGGATTGATTAGCTCCCTATCATGCTATTTTGAAATATTTTTCCAAGAGTGTGACCTAAGCTATGCTGGGTGTGCCGAGGTTAGATTGGAAGGATATGCTTAATTTAAGTACGAAGGGTATTATATATTTTTGTGTGTGCATCGCATTATAGAGAGGGTTTTTTCTGTCTTATTTGGCTCATTTCCATGATACTAGTGTTGCCTCACTACCTCCTATGGATTCTATTCAGGTTGTTCATGAGTTCATGAATATGTTTCCTACGGATTTGCCTGGTATGCCTTAGGATCATGATATTGGTTTTGCGACTAATATGGAGTCGGGCACCAAGCCCATTACTATCCCTCCCTATAGGATGGCCTCGGCTGAGTTGAATGAATTTAAGGAGCAATTGCAAGATTTATTGAGTAAGGGATTTATTCGATTTAGTGCATCTCCTTGTGGAACACCTGTCTTATTTATAAAGAAGAAATATGGTTCTATGCATATATGTATTTATTATAGGTAGTTGAACAAGGGGATAATTATGAAAAAGTATTACGTTCCTCCCATTGATGATCTTTGTGACCAGCTTCAGGGTGCTTCCGTGTTTGCCAAGATTGATTTCAGATTTGTGCATCGCCAGTTAAAGATTAGAACTTCATATGTTTCCAAGATGACTTTTAGACTCCGTAGGATCATTATGAGTTCCTAGTCATGTCATTTGGGTTGACCAATGCCCATGCAGTATTCATGGAGTTGATGAACCAAGTATTTTGATAAGTTCTTAAATTTTTTCTGATTGTATTTATAGATGACATCTTAGTTTATTCAAGGAGTGAGGACGGCCATATGAAGCATTTGAGAATAGTACTTTATAGGTTGCGTGAGAGGTAGTATGTCAAGTTTTCCAAAGTGATTTTTGGTTGGATTCTATCTCTTCTTGGGTCATGTGGTTACCAAGTATGGTATTATAGTTGATTTGGCCAAGATAGCAGTGATTCTTGATTGGGCTAGACCTACTTCTCCAATCAAAATTTGTAGTTTTATGGGTTTAGCAGGTTATTATCAGCGTTTTGTAGGGGGTTTATCATATATATCGACTTCTTATTTTATAGAGGGTTTCTTATATATAGAGGCTCCTTTGACCAAGTTGAATCAAAAAATATGGTATTTCAGTGGTAGGATGCGTGTGAGAAGATCTTTCTAAAGCTCAAGGAGTTTTTGACTTCAGCTTCTATTTTAACTTTGCCCAGTGAGGGTATGGGTTTTACCATTTTTTGTGATCCTTCTGGTATTGGTTTTAGTACGGTCTTAATGTAGGAGGGTAGGGTGATTTCTTATGCCTCTCATCATGTAACGCCTTGAATCTGGCACCCAAAATGCTACACGGTGCTCATGACCACAAAGGACCACAAGCTAATCCATCACTGATATTTATACCTGAACATTGCATAATATACTGTATAAACATGGAAATAAAGGTTGTAAGGCCATAAGGTTCAAAACTAATAAAATAATAGCTGAATGATATGGTATAACAATACCAAAACAAAACTTGAAATAAACTGTCTGAACATGATAGTCTGAAAAACCTCTAACTGACTGAACTGTCTGAATAAGGAGTTGATGGGACATGTCCTCAACTAACTCTAACTACTGAAATAAATTAATTAATGAGATAATAAAGTAATGGTCATGTCCTCGAAGGATAAGGACTCACTGCTAACTCTGACTATTGAGACTGGAATGCAACTGATGCTCTGGAGCTCGTGCTTCAGAACCTATGGTATAAAACACCATAGCACAAATGTCTTAGTACATTTGAATATACTGGTATACACGTAAAGTAGGCTGAATGCAAAGGTGTCACATTCATGAACTATACTAACTGACTAAATAACATGAATGTAAGAATACATGCATGAATACATGATAACTATAACTGGGGTCGTGATAACATGATTACTGAGTCTGAGTACTGATAACATGAGATACTGATAACTGTATAACTAAATAACTGATACTGAGTGACTGTATCTGACAGTCTAGTTTTTGATGGAACAAGTTGAGTTTCGTTCTGTTATGAGGTGACTATATCTGACAGTCCTGAATTCTATAAAACTATGTAAGTTCTTTTGCTGAGACTGAATGACTGTATCGATAGTCTTGATTCTGTACTGAAATTGTGGGAAGTAGACATCTAACCGACATGCCCCTAATACATCATTATGGCTGAGTTGGCATCCAATCTGTAACCCTAATCAAAAGGGTTTCAATATTGCGCCACTGGTAAAGACAAGCTGTGAGTGACCCTCATTTGACAGTGTCCCCAAACAGAATGGTGGGACCCTCATCTAACAGTGTTTATCCACCTCATCAATCCTCATCTGGCAGTGTTGATGTCTCAACCTATGCTGGCTATATAGTTCTGGAATGCAAGGATGACCTCTAAGAATCACACCCTCATCTGACAGTGTGTGTTCCTATCCTTGGATTCATTCGGTGCTAATTCCTACTCCCATATGAATAGACACTGAACATAGATTATTGAGCTGAACTGGACTAAATTAGCTGAGTTCTGTTGACTGATGGAATACTACTGAGATTATTGAATTTCTGAGATTACTGAGTTTTTCTGAGTCACATGACTGACTGAATTTCTATGAACATGGCTCAACTGAGAGTATCTTGAAAACATAACATTGGCTCTAGGTACACAGCTAAATTGTCAGGTACAAGTAACCCTAGGACTCGATAGCATGAAACTGAAAAAGCATGACTTTCTTGATTACATGACTAATATCACAATCCATAATACAATAAGTTGGAGATTTCTTGAAGTCGAAGTTCTAAAGCACCACAAGGGCTACACATGTATCCATAATTCACTAACTAAGACATTTTATCAAACATTTGACATGCCTAAACTAGTACATGATTGGGGATTTCATATTATCATACTAGTATGACACTTTTCCTTCACATAGGCATTTAATCAAACACATGAGGAGCAATTTTGTTTATACCATCATCAATGCATCTAATTATTATGGTTGCATGAATAATTTTGCAAATTTGAAAGGTTTATCATGATTATTATGCAAATCATCATATACTAGGGTCAATCATTGAAATATATAATTTAAAACATGAATCAAAACCCCAAAACATCATGAACATGAATTTCAATTCAATTTAAATCATGAACATTCATACATACACAAATCTTGGATTTTGAAAAGAGATTCTTGAGCTTTATGGGTGAAAGAACCCATGAATCAACACATGACATACCTAGGTTGTGAGTTTCTTGAAGTTATTGGACTTGAAGAACTTGGAATCTCTTAGTTTCTTGAAGAAGGATTTGGATCTTGTTCTTGCGGATTATCTTTAAGGGAAAACTCTAATTTGATGTTGTAGATGGATAATGAAATTATGAACCTTGATCTGATATAATTAGGGGTTAAAACAGCTGGAAAAGACCCAAATACCCTTTTAAAAATTGCTTAGAATTCACTGAACGGGATCTACGATGGATCGTGCAACAGTCCATCGCTGGCTCGACGGTCAATCGTTCTGACCATTGCACCTGGGCCAGAATAGGGATTCACCACCTCTCCTATGATGGCTTAGGTGACGGTTCGCCATCTTGAGCCGTCTCTCTTAGGCAGAAGGTGGTCTCACTACCTCCGCTGTGATAGCTTGGGCAACTGTCTGTCGCTAGCTCGACGGTTCGTCGGCTCTTACCGTCGCACCTAGGCAATTTTGATTTCTTTTTCATTTCGGCCATAACTTTCTACCCAATACCGGATTTGGACGAAATTGGTATTGTTGAAAATCTAATTCAATTTCCCACATGCTAAAAAATGAAAATCTTAGAAATTTCACATGTACAAAAATGGATTCATCTTGCAAAGCAAGTTTCTAACATTCCTGGGATGATTTTAAGCTAGGTAGAAGTATGGGGTATTATACATCAGTTAAATCCTCATGAGATAAATTACCCTACCCAAGAAGAGTTGGTAGTTGTTGTGTATGTTGTGAACTTATAACGTTATTACTTATATAGAGTTCCTTGTTAGATTTTGTATCACCATCATAGCCTCCAGTATTCTTTCAATTAGGAAGATCTTAATATGAGGCATCTACATTGGCTTAAGTTTCTTATGGATTATGACCTCACTACTCTGTAATATTTGGTTAAGGTTAATATGGTTGCAGATGCCTTGCGCTGGAGGTCGACTAGTATAGGGAGTTTAGCTTATCTCTTGACCCAGGAGTGGCCCTTGGCCTTGGAGGTTCAGTCCTTAGCTACTCAGATAGTTAGACTAGATATTATGACACTCGGATGTATTTTAGCCATTGTTAATGCTAGATCCTCCTTAATGGAGAAGATTCAAGCTTACCAATTTGATGATGAGAGTTTAAGGATGATTTGAGATAAGATGTTGAGTGGTAAGGATATGGCAGAATCTCTTGATTATGATGACATTTTAAAAATTGGAGGCCAAGTTTGTATGTCAAGAGTTGGTGGATGAGTGAGATTGAATTTGAAGGAAACATATTGTTCTAGATGTTCTATCCATCCAGATATGACCAAGACGTATCATAATTTAAATCATCTTTACTGGTGGGGTATTATAAAGAAGGATGTGGAGAATTTTGTAGCTCATTGCTTGCATTATTAGCTGGTAAATTTCGAGCATTAGAGACATAGTGGTTTACTTCAGAGGTTACCCATTCCTAGGTGGAAGTAGGAGCGGATCACTATGGACTTCATGAGTGGGTTGACTCATACATCACATGGTTCTAAAAGTATTTGGATTATAATGGAATGGTTGAACAAATAAGCCTATTTCATCCTTATTCTGATTTCATCTAGTTCTAAGAAGTTGGCCTGTAAATAGTTTTGCAAGATAGTTTGTCTTCATGGGGTACCTATATCTATTATTTCAAATAGAGGTACAATGTTCACTTCTAGCTTTTGGTAGACTTTTCAAGAGGATTTGGCTACTCAGGTTCACCTTAGCATAACCTTTCACCCCCAACTAACGGTCAGTCAAAGCAAACTATTCTAGTTTTAGAGGATATGCTATCCGCATGTGTTATGGACTACGGAGGTCAGTGGAAGAAACATTTGGTTTTAGCAGGTTTTGCTTATAATAATAGTTACCATTTGAGTATTGAGATGACACCTTTTGAAGCATTGAATTAGAGGCATTGTCAATCTCCCATTGGTTAGTTTGAGACATTAGAGGTTAGAGACCGTGGTACTAACTTGCTTCGCAATTCTTTGGATAGGTTTTAGGTGATTCAAGATAGTCTTTGAGCAACCCAGAGTAGATAAAAGAGTTATGCGGATTGTAGGCTTCGTGCCTTGAAGTTTACGATTGTGAGGTGGTGGTTGTGATCACGAAAGGTAATCGACCTAGGTTGTGTTGAAGTACCTTCTTTGCAAATGCAATAGGGATGTCGCGAACACGAGGGTCTGGGTCTTCGACCTTTGTAAATGATAAGAAACCTTGGCCATGAACATGAAGGACAATTTATAGTTGTCAGTATTGACCCTTCACGAACACAAAGGGTTGACCGCATTCGTGAGGTATTGCTTATTGAACCGTATAAAAGCCCATTTCATGTTTTCCTTAATTTTTGGACCTTTAATCTTTGGATTTGGGTGATTTTTCAGGATTTCTTTGCCATTTGAGCTTAGTTAAGATCTAACATCCAATTTTATTATTTTATATCAATTGTATCATAAAAATACCTTTAACTGATGATTTCAAAATGGGATTTTAAGGATTTTGCCAATAAAGCTTGAAAGGGGTCTTTTTTCAATTTGGACCTCATTTTAACTCATTTTTATGTAGGTTTTCACCTATAGATTCCTATAACCTTGGGAAATGTGTTTTTAACATAAAAATTTTGGTTTTACCCTTTTCATTTTGAACTTGTTCGTTGAACCCATTTTTGACATAGTTCGAATATGGGTATCATTGGCTTTCATTTAAAGTGTTTGCTATATTTGAATATTGTAGTTGATTACGAGATTGTTCACAAGGGGAAGGCTCTGTTTTGAAGCACTTTAGGCTGGGATTTTGTCGTTTCAAGGTAGGTTATAATTTAACTTCTTTCGTATTGAGTTGTGTAGTAAATATATAATTAAAGCATTCTATGAGCTGGGAAAAATAACTATGGAGTTCATATTTTGAGATTATTATTACTGTTGTGTGTCTGTATAGGGGCTTATATACTGTTTTTGTTGACTTGTAATATCTGATATTGAGTGTTTCTCGTGTAAGGGCGCTATTTGATATCATTGGCCTTATTTGTGCATCTAAATGCCTTCATTCTAGACATAATGTCCGTGTAGGCTCTTATTTTGCTATGATAGGCCTATCTGAACATTGGTTTCCTTATCATGATAGAGATACCTGAGTTAGGGGTTGATAAGATATCAATGATGTCTTACATATATATTTATTCCAATGGTGCCCAACTTGAGTTGAAATTCATGAATTCTTGACATATTGAGTTGATTTCTAGGCTAACTTATATATTTACGTGTTGGATGGATTGGATATCATCAAATTGAGTTGATTGTAATCATTACATCCTCATTCCATGCATATCATTCGTAAGATAATGGTACCATTGAGAAACATTGGTTTTGAAAAAAAATAAGACACTTTTATGAAAATCCCTCTTTGTGAACATAAACGGGAGAGATAAGTTAAGATTGAGATACGAGATGTAGCATATTGGTTGCGAATCTCCCATGAGTCCTTCCTGGGAGCTATGTATCTGGCCGGTGTACACAGAAAGTCATGCGATGACTATCATGATTCATTCCATCCATATTGCATTGCATCACATTTTCAAATACAATTTTCATGATTCCATTAGTTTCCTTGATTTGTGTTTAGCTTTAGTACTTTACTTCGTGTATATCTGTGTTGCTTTTTGCTTCCGTGATCATATATTAGAACTGTTAGTGGAGACAATGTGATGTACCATTTGGGACTTTTCTGCTTGTATGTGATGTGCTCTTAGATTATTTTACTTATCTTATTTCCTACTTTTCTCAGTCAGCCTATGATACCTATTGAGTACAAGCGGACTGTACTCACATCTACTGTGCCCTTTTAATGTAGATTTGAATATGAGTACATGATGCAAAAGATGTTTGTGTGTGTATTCGAGCAGTGTTTGAGGTATTAAGTGCTCTTGGGATTTCATAGTTGACTCTGTACCTCCTTTTATCTTAATTGAAGTCTTTATTTCAATTTTAGAGACAAATATATATTTTTCGATTCGGTTATGTACTAGATGCTCTTACACGATGACACCAGATTTTGGGGATTAATGAGATTTCTTTCAGACTTCTATTTTAATTATGTTTAATATTGAACGAATATACTCGGGGCCAATAAAGCACGTGAGAATTATCCAGAATATAGCATCACAACATAGATACATAGAAAACTAGATGGATGGATGAAAAGTCTAGGCGCAAGGCCAACTCATAAGCTACCTCCCCAATTGTCTGAAGTATCTCAAATGGCCTAATATACCTGGGGATGAGCTTGACCGTCTATTAGAACCTCATTATTCCCTTCATGTCTACACACGAAGGAAAAATCAGTCACTAATTCCAAACTTCAAAGCACAAAGCCTACGATTAGATTAACTCTTTTGCCTACTCTAAGATGCTCGTATCCTATCCTAAATCACTTGAACCTTGTCCAAAGACCCATAAAGCAAGTCGGTACCATGGGGTCTAACCTTAGAAGTTTTAAAATAACCAGGTAGAGATTGATGATGCCTACCATACAATGCCTAAAATAGTTCCGTCTAATTACTCAAAAAGTAGCTATTGTTATAAGAAAACTCCACCAAGGCTAAACGTTTCTCCTACTGAACTCCAAAGCCATAACACATGCGTGGAGCATATCCTCTAAAAGATGAATAATATTCTCTGACTGTTCCTCTATCTGGGGGTGGAATGTAGTGGTAAGGTCAACAAGAATACCCAATTCCTTTTAAAAATTCCTCTAGAAGCTAAAAAGTGCAATGAGATCCTCTATCTGCAATAATAGACATGGGTACCCTATAAAGATGAACTTCTCCTTGAATGTAGGTACTTTCTAATCTCTCAGAAGTGAAGGTAGTCTGAATAAGGATGAAATAAGAGATTTGGCCAATCAGTCTTGGATGACCCAAATTCTATTAGAACTATGAAAGAGTGAGGCAAACCACCAACGAAGTCCATAGTAATCCACTCCCACTTCCACATAAGAATAGGTAATCTCTGAATTAAGCCACCAGGCCTAACATACTCAGTCTTTACCTATTGAAAATACAAACACAGAGCTATAAAGTCTGCTACATCATTCTTCATACCAATCCACTAGTAATGGTACCTCAAATCTCTATACATCTTAGTTATCCTCGAGTGAATAGAATATTTAAAGCTATGAATCTCCCAAAGTATCAACTTAATCAAGTTTTCAAATCTCAAATGCCACCAGAATCTAAGGCAACCCTCCTAGACTCACCTCTAAACACCTGATCATGAATGCCATAAAGTTTTCTATCCTCAAACTGTTAGTCCTAAAATCTTATCCATCAAGATAGACCTAGCCTCAATACTAGCAAGAATCCTCCTTGAGTTTGAAATATCAAGCTGAATCATCATGTCGGCTAGGGACTGTATGTCCAAGGCCAACGGTCACTCTAACACTGAAATAAAGGCCAATCTGCTTATGAACCTTCTTCCAGCTCAAAGCGTCCGCTACAATATTTGCCTCTCCCAAATAGTAGGTATGGGTATAAAATAAAAAAACAAATTATCAAATTTACTCAAAAATATTAGTATATGATATTTGATAATTCGGCAATTGGGAGTAAAATTTTAGAATTATGGTATTTGGATTCAGATTTATGAAAAGGTATTAATACCATTTGCTATTCCGTATTCACCAAATACCAAATTATTTATTAAATATATATCCTACATATAATTATATTTAAATAATCAATATAATTCTAGAGGAAAATGTTATATATGAACACATCCAACATGCTAAAAACCCTATGTGCTTTACTCAAAACCCTTTTTGCTAAAGCCTTTTTTTAGTTTGTATAACTTCGCACTTTTTCAATAAAATACTCCATTCTTTTTCTTTGGTAGGGGATTGTCCTTTTAAGTGTAGTTTCATTGAAATTAGGATGAAATTTAAGTATAATGAAACATCTCCTTGACGGGTTGGCTTTATGAGTCATTGAAAACAATTGGTCAAAAATAATTAATTGCTTCTAGAAACATATCATGTTTTTCTTATTTTGTTTTAGTGTAAGAGAATCACATACCAAATAACGCATTGAATCATTATGTGTTTTACCTTTATTGAATACATTTCCAATAGCCTTTCCCTTCATCTTTAATATGGTATTACTAAACACTGTACCAAACCAAAGTTTAATTTATCGATTACCGAATTACCAAACTAAAGTTTAAAAGTTTGGTATTTGGTATCTATTTTAAATTACCTTAATTATGAAACACAAACTTTAAAAATACCAAACCAAATAGCGAATGTCCACCCCTACCAAATGGTATAGAATAGAGATATGATAGTCCTTCAACAACTTAATCCACCTGTGCTATCTCAATTTAAGCCCGCTCTGAGACATAATGTACTAAAGACTATAACGGTCATTAAATATCTCGAAGTAAATACCATACAAGTAATGCCTCCAAATCTTAAGCATAAAAACTACCAACTCCAAGTCATGAGTAGGACAATTGTGCTCATGCACCTTCAACTATCTCGATGTATATGTAATAACTCAGTCCCGTTGCATAAGAACTTAGCCCAAACAAACACTGAAAGCATCAGAATAAACAGTAAGACCATCACCCTGAATAGAAGAATCAAATGGGAGCTAAAGTGAGAAAGTCCTTAAGCTTTAGAAAACTCAACTCACACTCATTGGTCCACTGAAATGGAACCTCCATCCTAGTCAATCTAGTCATAGGTGCTGCAATAGTAGGAAGTATCTCAATGAACTGTCTATAGTATCCTGCCAAACTAATAAAACTATAAACCTCAATAAGAGATGCAGATCTAGCCCAATAATAAATTGTCTCAATCTTAAATAGATCCACTATAATCCTATCCTTAGACACTACATATCCTAGAAATGCACAGACATTAGCGAAAACTATTACTGTGAGAATTTTGTAAGAAGCCTATGATATCTCAAAGTGTGGAGTACAGTGCTTAAATACAAATTGTTTTTCTCCCTGCTCTCTAATAAACAAGAATATCATTAATAAAAATGATCATAAAAGAGTTCAGATAAAGTTTAAAAATACAATACATCAAGTCCATGAATGTTGCAGGGGCAGTGATCAACTCAATCATCACCAATAACTCATAATAGCCCTGAAGGTTGTCTTAGGGATGTCCTTTTTTCAAATCCTCAATTGAATGTAACCAGATCTTAAATCAGTATTAGAAAACACTGTTGTACCCTAAAACTGGTCAAATAAATCATCAATAAGAGGCATAGAATACTTATTCCTCACTATCACCTTATTTAGCTACTTCTAGTCGATACATATATGCATAGAACCATCCTTTTTATTCACAAACCGAATAAGGAATACTAAGGCAATACACTCAGCCTAATGAAACTCTTACCTAGAAGATCCTAAAATTGAGAATTTAACTTATTTAGATTGGCATAAGCCATTGGTAATATGCCATATAACTAGGTCGGGTTCCCGACTCGAGATCAATCATAAACTCGATATCACGCTTAAGAGGAAGATCAGGTAGGTTATTAAGAAAAACATCAGGATATTCACTGACCATAGGAAGTTGGTCGAGAAAAGAATTATCTGTACTAATATCATGAACATAGCTAAGGTATGACTCACAAACCCTCGCGATCAATCCTTTAGCCCAAAGATAAGAATAATCTATGTTGGCGAGCGACTAAAAAAATACGACCACACAATCAGGGGTATGCCAAACATGGCTAAGGTAACTATCTTGGTAAAATAATCCATTACTGCATAGTAGGGGGATAACCAATCCATGCTTTAAATCACATCAAAATCTATCATATCTAGCATAATAAGATCAACCTGAGTATCATACTCTCAACGGTCACCACACATGATCTATAAACCCAATCCACTATTAAAGAATAACCCACGGGGGTAGCTACAAGCAATGACATAGAGAAAGGCTCCCAAAACATTTCTAGTTGTGGTTTATAATAAGTAGAATCATAAGATTAGGTTGAACCTGAATCAACTAAAGTAATAGTTGGCTGACGACATACTGAATACTTGTACTAACAGTATCCAAGGACTTCACCTCTATTCTACCAGGTATAACATACAACTGACCTTTTTCACCTCTAAACTAGGTACTTAATCAACTTCCTTCCCTATTTGCCTGAGAACTTTATCAAAAACCCTGAGAACCATCCTTGTGACCTTGTACACCATCTCTAGCTAGAGTCCGTACTGGTCTAATCGACTAAATACTCTGCACTACAGGCTCAATCATCCTATACCTGAGATATTTTCTTAAGATATGAATGATGAACCAAGAATCATAACATGCCTTAGCCACTCTGCTCTATCTAGAAGGTTTAGATTACCCGAAATGGCCACGTCATCCTAAAGACCCTGACTGTTCATCCTTCGAGGACTGACCACTACTTTGACCACTATAGTTACTATAACCGGATTGACCCCCATTAGTAATCTAAAGTGATACCAGGACAAACCTACTAGACTACCCTCGATGCTAGTAAGACTGATACTGAGGATACCTATCCTGAAAACCTCTGCCTCTAAACTGTGAATCATTATGGATTTAACTATAACTGTTCTACTGTCATAGCCTCTTATCTCTTTACCTTGGGCCTCATGCTATGTCTCCTCCATAGTTTGTGCATAATTAAAAATATCCACGAATGACCTACCATAAATAACTAGACTTTGAGTGCACTTATGAAGAAGAAATCTCATCCTTCTGACAAAATACTAGGTAGGATCATAGTAGCATGCCTAGCCAACTCATAAAACCTTACCTTATACTCAACAATTATCACAGAACCCTTCTCCAAACCTATAAATAGGTTTCTCAAATGCTTGTGCATGCTATGAGGCATATACTTCTCAAAGAAAAAGAGAACTAAACCCATGTCATAGGTGGAGATGTAATTTTCTTGGAATCCATATAACCTCTCCACCATTATCTAACTACCCTATCAAACTGAATGGTGGTGTATTCTGCACTATGCAACTCTACTAGGCCTAAATTATGGAGCCTTTCCTTACAACTAGTTAGAAACTAGAATATGTCCTTATCGGGGACCCTACAAACCTCGATGGTGTTAATCTAAAAAATTGGTCTAATATCTTCTACTACTCGACAATCATAAATAGTTGATCTACTATCAATTGTGGAACACTGGTGCTGGGGGAACCTTTACTCTAGGTGTTATACCTACAGGCTGTGCCATCACTCTAGGCTACTAACTGAGCTCCATCGACAGTGTACCACCTACTAACCCCAATTAATCAGGCAAAGTATCTCTGAGAACTCAAAAAGATCTAAACCCTGGTGGGGCCTAGGCTTTTCTTGGCTCACTAGTGGCTGCGGTGGCTGAACCTCTAGAGCTACCTCTGGCTCAGGAATAATAAGAAGATTTGGGGAAGACTCTCTATCCTGACCCTTGGATGGTACTACAGCTCTAGCTTGGCTTCATTACCTTAGTCGACCTCAACCTCTAATGGGTGCCCCATCTGTAGGCTTTAGGTCTCTAGAGTCGTCGCCTACATCCTAGCCATATATGAAAGAGTGAATAAAATAAAACTTTAGGAATAATATAGAGTTAACACACAAAAACAATCAAAGAAGGTGAGATTTTCCTAAGAATGTCCTATAGACTCCCGAAGATAGAATATGAAAGTCATCATACTGATCCGCAGGACTCTACTAGACACTTGCTCTTGTACCAACAATACCAGTAAACCTAGCTTTAATACCAGTAAATGATGGAAAATAATAGAACATAGAATGAAAGCACATGATAGAAGTACTAAGAAGCAATATACACACATATATATATATGTATATATATATACATATATATATAAATGGTCCTACTGAAAAGCAGAATAAAAAGGGGTAAAATATGCAAAAGATTATTCCCATGACCTGGTAAGGTCGGTACAAGAGCTGTTAAATAAAAAAAAGTACTAGATAATGTAAAACATACATATAATCTCAGAGTATACAAAAGACTATCCGAAAAAAAAAACATAAGGAAAGAGGATCAACCCAGAGATTTAGAAGCTCACCCTCTTCAAAGCAGCAACATATACATATATATATATATATATGTATGTATGTATGTATAAATAGTCCTATTGAAAAGAAGAAGAAAGGGGGGTAAAATATCCAAAAAAGTATTCCCATGACCTGATAAAGTTGGTACAATAGCTATTAAATAAAAAATAGAGTACTAGATAATGTAAAATATACATATAATCTCAGAGTATACAAAAGACTATCCAAAAAAACACAAGGAGAGAGGATCAACCCTGAGATTTAGTAGCTCACCCTATCTCTAAAGCACCAATAAGCCTGAGGATAACGTCAATAGTGGTGGCTCGTACTCGAATCTGCATCAAGGAAAAAATATAGGATTTTAGTATGAGTCCCAAAAAAATAGGCACCCAGTAAGCATCATAGGTCCACTAAGCTAAATTACAGTAAGAGTATAGTAAAATGCGAGAATGTAAACTAAAGTCATAAGTAAGGGGCATAAACAAAAATAATACTCAAAATTGCGAGATTATGATAAATATATAGAATAAGTAGCTCAAAAGTAAAAGAAGTCTAACTACAATCTAACTGGGCCCTTGTAAGCTCAGAAGGCACAAACAATCAAGGAATAACCCAACTGAGCATCCATAAGCCCTTCAAGTACAAACAAGGAGTACTTTAATACAAATATGGTTTTATCTATAATAATAGCATAAAGTAAACCATGGGTAAAAGGTACATAAAACACCTCCCTGAACCTAAATGTTGGACTTGAGCTGAGAAAAGAGAATAGGATCATGATAGAAAATCTCGCGTATAAATCATAACCATCAGACATGAATATGAACTAATAAGTAAACCAAAAAGTAGGGAAAACCAAAGGTTATAGCATCTCTTAAGTCCAATTAGAACTAAATTCCCAATTACGGCGATCAAATCTATAAACGTTGTTGATTTTAATCATTATGTCTAAGGATAAGGTTTTAAGGGTCAAATACTATTTTACCTCGAGTATTGAATATCCAGAACTCATTAAATCGACTAAGTAATCCTAAGGCTCAAAATTTTGACTAATGTGACAAAAAAAAAGCCTCTAAGAACAAGGAACTAATTTAGACAACTAAGCTAAAGGAAGTAGTGATGGGGCTCGCTACTAGTCCCGAAATTCCATACTAAGGCAAACTTATAATAAGGCTAACATTTTCATCCCAAGGTACTAAGTAAATTAAAGATAGTCGCATAGTATATTCATAATATTTTAAATTTTATTTTTAACCATGGCAAGCAACAATAATGAAGATTATGTGAAGAATCGAAATTATGTATATATATAACATGAAGAAAGAGGATCAATTCAAGAAAATCAAGCCAAAAGGGAAGATCTGTTAGGGTTTTTGCCCTGATTTTCTTACCAAATTTAAGTTTTACTTTTCTTAGAAGAAAAATAGAAGTAATACCATAATTACTTTTTACTTTTTCTTAAAGAAAAATATAATTTTTTTCCATATTTGAGTAACCTTTTTCTTAAAGGAAAGGTTTTGGAATTCTATAAATAAAATACCCTCTTCTCATACAACAATACAATAGCATGCACAATGTAGTCATTTAAGAGTCTTTGTTTAGGGGGAGATTTTCTCCCAATAGGTTTTAAAGTCTTTTAATATTATTTTTAATATGCAAGTCATTTCACCAAATCATATTAATAATATGTTTTTAATATATTTTTCTTATCATCTAAATTATCATTTTTATGATTTACAAATTTTAAGCTTTCGCATGACACCCTCTCGATTTCGAACCCAACATATTTGTGACTAAATATATTAAAATAATAACCTAAAGATAAATTAAAATTAAAACATAAAGTTCTTCTATGACTCTACGAAATGTGGGGAGAGAATATAATTTTTTTTAGTGAAAATCATTGTTTACACCTTTAATTAAAATAAAAAAAGATAACATTTGGCATTTCCTTTCAATTTTTTTCCACTTCTTAATAAGTGAAAGATTGGTGGTAGGACGAAAGACATTTCTGATATTGTCATTTCTCTTGAGGACAATTTAGTTTTCAATGTCAATCCTTATTTCTCTACTGATGACACGTGTTTCAAGTATAGTGTACATGAGACAACTGATTTCCACCTCAATGTAATGTACCATTTTCCATCAATTTGACATAAAAAATAATGAAAATATCTTTCTATTCTCAGAACTCCATCAGAACCAAGAAAATGAAATTTCCTCTTTTGCTTCTAATAATTTTGCCAATAGTGAATTTTGTAAGTTTTTATACGTTTCTGTGTCTTTTTCTTGGTTGCTTGATTTGGAATGAGTATCAATTTTACAATACATTCCCCTCTCCCCCGCTCCCCCAAAAAAGATAAATAAATATTGAGTAGTAGTATTAGATTATAGTAGATTTTCTCTGAGTTGGGCTTATTGTGAAAGTCTTTTCGTCTTCAGCTATGTTTGATTTTTTTTGTTTGTTATATTTCTTGCATTAACTGAATCTATATGCTAATTTTTTTAGTTCTAAATATTTTTTTTAGCTTTTGAGGTGGAGTATGTCGGCTAGGTGCATAACATATGTAAATGCATGTGTTGTTTGGAGACTAGATTTAAAAAGAAATTAACTTATTTTTGTAACCATAAATCAATTAATCTCTCTGGCGTTTTGATAGTATACACTCTTTCAAATGTAGATTTCAAAGTTTTCTTTGTCAAAGAGATTTTGCTTGTGCGTGTGTTTCTTAGCTGAAAAGACTGATTTTTGCATTAACATTGGGAATTGAATGAAGGAGATACTGACTTTTCTTTACTTATTTGTGTTATTTTATGGTGTTCGGGTACAAGAATCCGTATACATGCAACACCAACTTCAAATCTAGTTCAAGTCTAATACAAGAATATTTTTGGAGTTACTTAACACTTTCAACACTAGATTATGAATAATCTATCTAAGAAATGTATTTATTTTTAGAAAATAGATGAAATAGAATTTGTAAGGCCAAGTCCCCCGACTTCACGGAGTGTCCTTAAGGAATAATTCCTCTCACTATATCCAAAGTTATGGAATCTTCCTCCCAGGATAAAATGACCTTCAATCCAAACAATAGCGGTACCTCAAATTGTTGGACTCAATAAACTCACTCAACAATTTGATTGACCACACAAAATGTTTTGAAGACAAGAAGAGAGTTTATAATTTAGAAAATTTGTGTCTAAACCTGTGGATGAAAGCAGGTTTATATAGCCTTCATATGCCTCTTCTGAAAAGTGGCAATGGTTCACTTAAAGGGTGTGACCTTTCCTGAAAAATCATGTCTGTTCATCAAAAGATTGCATCTTTTTCGAACAGGCAAACCATTTCATGAATTAGTGTGTCATTTTATTGAAAGATTGCAGCCTTCTGAAGCATCAGTTCGAAATAGTGCATCTTCTGAAGCATCACTTTGAAACGTTGCATGCATGCATATAACTGGAGGATCAAAACACAGAAAAATTTATTGCATTTTTTATTTTTCCCTTCAGATTAAATTTCTATCAAATAAATTTTGTCCAAAAAGATAGATCTCATCGATCGATCATTTGGTAAATTCGAAGCCAAAGCCAAAGCCAAAGCCGAGCCGAGTGAGTGATGATGACAACACGAGGCATCTCTTATTTCTTGCCTCACTTACCAAGGTGAATAAGTGTTTCTTAATATAAACATTGGAAAGTCACATTCTCCCACCAATGTGGGAGAAATAGTAGACTTTCCATTTTAGAGTACACTTTCCATTTTAGTGTTTTCTTCTCTATTTTTCCTTTCACTTGGGTTCCTCTATTTTCAATTCACACTTTTCATATACTTTGAACTCAGCAATTTAAAGTAAAACAAAAACCTTTAATGTGCTATATAGAAGGTTCTAATTCAGTCCTATTACTTGTGCTACTTTTGGACTCATCATCTTTCTAAATTTTAAAAATTGCAGAATATCATAAGAAGTGAATAAGCAACTGAAAGAAAGAAGATAATTCTTAAATACGTTTTGCATTACAACAATATTATCTTTCCTGAGAATTCAAATGTTTCTGTATTCACAAATTGTCTTCATAGTCAACATCACCCCTACAAACCAAAAAATGCAGTTCAAAGTGAGCTTATTGTCTTATTTTATAGAGTGGAATTTTTTGAACGAGGTGAATCTTGGGTTAAATAAAAAAGTCTATCATTTGGTCACTATTTCTGTTCACGTAAAATAGAAATAGTTCATGTCACTTTATTTACTCCTCCGTTCAGTTTTACTCATCACAATTTGAGATGATACACTTACATTGAAAAATAATTAATAACATGGTTATTTACTATATTACCCCTATTAAATGATATTTAATTTATTTCTTGAAATTAATTTGGAGAAAAAATAATTAATTCTAAGGGTAAAATTAAAAAAAATTGTCTTTTCTTGATATGTAAAAATTGACAAGTAAAAGTAGAAATTCCATTAGAAAATTACCGACAAGTAAAAGTGAATGGAGAGAGTAATTGACATATTGGACTAAGGTTAATTTTATTTATGATAATTTGTGTTTATTCAAGATGGGCAGAGTTTCACTCTACAATTAAGGTATTGAATGTTCATAAATTGAGGTATTGAACATTCATACCTTGTTTTGCTTTGATTCACATGCCATTTACTTTATCATGCATATTCATATTTATGCCAGGTTGTGCGGGTTGAATGTGAAACTTTTTAGAAGGTGACCATGGAATTGGGATAACTTGAGGTTCCTATTGTCAAATAAGTAAGTCGTGTATACAAGTCATCATTGTACATTTTTTATGTATTAATCCAGAATTTATGGTTATTGTTTTGAAAAAAATGTACTTTCTTACATTATGGGTGCACTCATATAAGAGATGAGACAACTAATGGATGGTCATAATTTGATTAAAAAGATTCGCTATTTGGTTTGATGTTACAAAGTAATCTTTTTAACCCAATGAAAAGAGGTGGCAAAGTATTTGTTCAACCTGATTATAATTAGAGCAAAGAGCAACAAAAAGGAGATTACTCTGAGGAGAATTGGATACCTTATTGAACTTGGGGTGTTAAAGAAATGGCTTACTGGTGAAGGACCTGGAGATGAGTTGACGAAATTGGCTCTCTTGGAATGTCTTGCTATCTTTGATCATTCTCTTTCTATCAAGACTGGTGTCCATTTTTTCTTATACCTTTCTTGAGCATTAAAAAGTCACATATGGACATATTTGTGATCTTCTATAATTATGATCTTGCAGGAAAAAATCACTTGAACCAAAGAATCATGTTAACTTATTCAACTTTGGGAAGACAATTTTTTAAATCCATCACATAGGATTAGATATATGAGAATACAATTGCAGTGTTCGATTTTTGTCAGGCAAACTTTATTGGTGTTGTCTCCGGAGGGTCTAAGGCTTATTACAGAGCTGAATTTGATAACCCATCAATTGCAACAGATATACCATCTGTAGCAACAAATAGACATTCTATATTAATATCTTTTTTGATTTCTTCTAACAGTTGATACATCAGTCACAACAGATGGGAAATTTGATGCATCAGCAACACTGATAAATATATGTGTTTTTGTTTTAGACAAAGAGTCACGACCGACCTTCACCTTATTTTTCTTAACAATCATCATATAAGTTAATTAATCCAATATTGTAACTTTTTTTTATTATATAATAAATAATTTTAAAAAATAAATTCAAATACAAAAATGGTGAAAAGTCACGATCAGTTATTAAAATTAAATAGCCATTCTTTGCCGGTTATAAATTGTGTTTATCATTTATTTCCTTATTATTTATTTACGAAATATTTTTCATATTAAATAATCAAAAAGTCATGTCTTTTCTTTTCTTTTCTTTTTCACCCTCTCAATAACAACAATAACCCTTTTTTTATTAATAACTGTCTAGTGCAATATATGATCGAATTGTCACATCAGATTAACCTCTGTTGACACAAATTTCTCAATCCCTACCACCAAACATCAACATATTGAGAACAAAGAATAAATAGAATGATTATTAAATACTAAATAAGAATTAGAAATTCAAAGTCAACCACCAAATGACACAGATTTTTGAATCCCTTAGGTAGATCTGATATACAAAAGGAGGAAAATACATGTGCTAAAATAAAAAACATTACCTAATTATTATTACCACTATTATTATTATTGTCAATCAGACATTTTTCATTCGGCAGCCTTGCTACTCAGCCTTGATCCAAAGTAAGCCAAATCTCTCTAGAGTTCATTAAACTGTCTTTGAAGTTCATGCAAGGACTCGATATAAATATTGTTGTATGAATTTGGATCATCCATATTTGTAAGGAGGGACCTATTTATAAATTATTGTATCTCAGAAAGAAAAGAAAATTGCTTTAAAATAAATCTAACAGATGGGTAATCTGTTGCAAAATATATTCTTTCTGTTAGATAACTTATAACATACTGACAATCTTTTGCAACAGATGTATAAATCTATTTAATTTCTCCAATAGATTATATGTTGTAAGAGGTTAATCATCTGTCGTAACAGATGTCTCCAATTGTTTGACAATATAAACAGATGTGGCATCTGTTGCAACTAGCTAGTCATCTGTTTATTCAATTTAAGCCATAGATAGGCTAGGAAGAATAAGGTACGTGCAGATGGATCCACTATCATATGTGTGGGAGTTAAGTATGTATTACTGATAAGGTCACCAGGACAACACATACAAAGTACAATTTTTGTGAATACAATTTTTAACCAATTAGGCACCGATCATTCAAATAAGATCCTACATTATACTGTTAAATTTTATGGGATTGAAATTGATAAGGCTTAGGACTTCATGAAGATGGTGCAGATACCTTGTTACGAATTACTGACGCTTATTGCTCGTGTTTAAGCATGTCAAGTTTTGAGAAGGGATCAATATTTATCGTCATTACAGATAACCAATAGCTATTGAACTTAACTTTAAGTGTGCATTGGACTCTGAGAACACCTTCGAAGCCGGGCATTGCATCAAACAAGAACGAAAAACCAATAAAAATTCCCTTAACCCAAATTTATATGGTTGGGTTGCTCACTTAGGGTAATGATTATATGCCAGAAGATACGGTAGGAGAATGCCTTTGAGGGAAAATGGGTGGTTGATGGAAGACTATATCATCTGAGAGCTAATTGAAGAAGAGACATAGGGTAGAAAGTAACTTCTAATGAATCTAGCCAATGGAATTATCTTAAAAGATACAAAATCAAAATCAAGTGCAAATATGAAAGTGTATCCGGCAATGTAATTTCGTCTGTTGTCTCTCTGAAAGAAAAATAATGCAGATAGACACTTTGCTAGGAAACTACGTGGTTGGAATTATCACCTAGATAGAAAATAGGAGAAGACCAACAAAGTAGCCTCACGGGCATCGAGGATTGAAATGATGTATAACAAGTCTAAAAAACTTACGCCAATAGCAACTGCAGTTAAAATAAGGAATCTAAGTGAAGGTGGCAATTTCTGAATTTTCAATTTCATCCCATGCCTTCTTGTTTGTGTTTCCGATCAGGTCTACTGCAGTAGACCTGATCAGAACCACAAACGAGTTTGAAAGGAAAATAGAGTATCATTACTTCCTTAGCAATATGGATTAATTGATTGTGTTTTCTTGCCTTAGCATGATTTCAACATTCTTTAGAGAAGATCAGATGCTTTCTGTAGTATGTGAATCCCGATAATTTTCAAGCTTGCCTCTAGCTTACTGATTCTATATTCAAGCTGGTCGTTTTCATCTTCAAAGTTGGTAAGGAGTTCCTCATCTCTTGTGAGCTCGATCAGGAACACTACCTTCAAAGTTGTGGCATTCTAGAATTCCTTCATAACACTTTCTTTAGAAGCCTTAAAGGATACATGGAGGGGTATTGTGTTTTTTTTAGATCAAAATGTTTTGATGCACGTTGAAGATATGGTCCCAATAGTTGAACAACACACTTTTATCGAGTGTTGCTCAATGCATCTTGCTCAACTAATTCGATAACTTAATAAGCAAGGAGTTACGTAGTGTGTGATCTAAATCGACTCTACCAAGCCTATCAAACGTTATGTAACTCTGAGCTCATTACCCTATCAAAAAAATATAACAGAGTTAGTGCACAAATCAAACAATCTCAATATGTCAGCCTTTCTACTGATCACTCTTCTCCAATATATATAACAAGATATCTGCTATGCAAAAGTCCACACCATCACCAGACATGATTGCCAGGGAGCAATACTTCAAAAGGCATCAATAGATATCTTCTGAAGAATTTCTCCCTAGCAAGCATGTTTGGCGACAGTGTACACTTTTGCATATCAGATATCTTGTAATCTATTTAGAGAAGAGCGATCAGCAAAAAAGCTGAGAGAATGAACTCATTTGATTTGTGCACTAACTCGGTCATATTTTTTTAATAGGGTAATGAACTTAGAGTTACGTAAATATTTCATAGGCTCGGTAGAGTCAGTTTAGATCACACGCTATGTAACTCTATGTTTATTAATTTATTAAATTATTTGAGCAAGATGCATTGATCAACGCTCGATAAAAGTGAGTTGTTCAACTGTTGTGACCACATCTTCAACATGCATCAACACATTTTGACCTAAAACAAACACAGCGACCCTCTATGTATCCTTTAAGGCTTCTGAAGAAAGTGTTCTGAAGGGTACTTAAAATGCCACAACTTTGAAAGTGGGGTCCCTCATCAAGCTCACAAGAGATGAGAAACTCCTTACCAACTTCAAAGATGGCAATGACTAGCTTGAATACAGAATCAACAAGCTGGAGGCAAACTTGAAAATTATCAGGATTCACATACTACAGCAAGTATCTGATCTTCTCCAAGGAAAGTTAAAAGTATGCTAAGTCAAGAAAACACGATCAATTATAACCATATTGCTAAGCAAGCAATGATACTCAATTTGCCTTTAAATCTCGTTTGTGGTTTCGATCAGGTCAACGGTAGTGGACCTGATAGAAAAAACAAACAAGAAGGCATGGGATGAAATTTAAAATTCAAAAATTACCGCCTTCACTTAGATTTCTTATTTTAACTGCAGTTGCTGTTGGTGTAAGTTTTCTAGACTTGTTGTACATCATTTTAACCCTTGATGCTCGTGAGGCTTCTTTGTTGGTCTTCTCCTATTTCTTATCTAGATGATAATCCAGACCACGCAGCTCCCTAGCAAAGTATCCATCTGCATTATTTTTCTTTTAGAGAGACAACAGACAAAATTACATTATTCGATACACTTTCATATTTGTACTTGATTCAGATTTCCCTTCTTTTAAGATAATTCCATCGGCCAGATTCGCTAGAAATTACTTTCTACCCTATGTCTCTTCTTTAATTAGCTCTCAGATGATATAGTCTTCCATCAATCACCTATTTTCCCTCGAAGGCGTTCTCCTACTGCACCTTTTGGCATATAATCATCATCCTGAGCGAGCAACCTAACCATATAAATTTGGGCCAGGGGAATTTTTATTGGTTTTTCATTCTTATTAGATGCAGTGCTAAGATTCGAAGGCCCTCTAAGGGTCCAATTCAACCTAAAAGTTAGTCCAATTGCTATTGAATCTCTTTACAATGATACCAAAACTAGATCCCTTCACAATGCTTGACTAATAAACATGAGCAACAACTGACATTAAATCTTAATAAGTTATCAGAACCATATTCATGGTCCCTTAGCCTTATCAGTTCAGACCTACCAAACTTAATTATAAAATTGCAGACATCTTATTTGAATGATCTATGACTAATCAGTAAAAATAACATTCACAAAATCAGTGCACTCTATGTGTGTTTTTATGATAACATTATCAGTAGTACATACCTCTCACATATGAAGTGGTTTCATCTGCATGTAACTTATTCCTCTGAACCCATCTTTACTGCAGCCTCTTGTGATGGTCCGACAAAAGTTGATCAACTGTCAGTTCATTATATCTACAAAGAAAAGGAAAAAAAATTAATGTCACTAAAAGAACATTATCCACCTATTGCAGTAGATATGTCATCTGTTGCAACATAAATAAATATCTGTTCAGAAATCTGACCAGCTCAGTCATCTGTTACAACAAATATAAATATCTATTTTAAAATTTTCATCAGCTCAGTCATCTATCACAACAAATGCAGATGTCTATTAGATAATTAAATTAGATTTGTCATCTATTACAATAGATATAAATATCTGTTTGAAAATTTCCAACAATTCAGTCATCTATCACAACACATGCAAATGTCTATTTGATAATTAAATCAGATATGTCATCTGTTGTAATAGATATAAATATCTGTTTGAAAGTTTTCAACAACTCAGTTATTTGTTGTAACAGATTTTATTACAATTGATTTAGGTGGAACTAAAGATGAATGAATGACCTCATAGGGTCAACTACAAATCCAATCGAGTCTTTGCAATTGTATGGAGTTGGTATTGCATTTATCTCAACCAAAATTATTGATCAATCACTCTGAGTTGAAATAATTTCTCATCAACTCAATATTAGGATAGTGATAGTACCTAAGTTGATTTAGGTAGAAATAGGGATTAATGAATGAGCTCACAGGGTTAACTATAAATCCAATCGAGTCTTCACAATTATATGGCGTTGGTAGTGTGTTCATCCCGACCTGGGTCGTCGATAGATCACTCTTAGTTGAAATGAGTTCTCATCAACTCAATATTATGATAGTGATAGTACCTAATTTGATTTAGGTAGAACTAGGGATGAATTAATGAGCACAGGATCAACTACAAATCTAATTGAGTCTTTGCAATTACATGGCATTGGTATTGCGTTCATCCCGACTTGAGTTGTTAATCAATCATTCTGAGTTAAAATAAGTTCTCATCAACTCAATATTAGGATAGTGATAGTACCTAAGTTGATTTAGGTAGAACTATAGATGAATGAATGAGCTCACAGGATCAACTACAAATCCAATTAAGTCTTTGCAATTGCATGGCATTGGTATTGCATTCATCCCGACCTAAGTCGTCGATCGATCACTCTGAGTTGAAATGAGTTCTCATCAACTCAATGTTAGGATAGTGATAGTACCTAAGTTGAATTAGGTGGAACTAGGGATGAATGAATGATCTCATAGGATCAACTACAAATCCAATCGGGTCTTTGCAATTGCATGGCGCTGGTATTGTGTTCATCCCGACCCAAGTCGTCGATCGATCACTCTGAGTTGAAATGAGTTCTCATTAACTCAATGTTTTAAAAACTATATCTTTTACATTTTAAAAATTAATTAAGATCAATTCGGACCAAATTGGTAATTTGAAAACTTGTCATTCTTTTCCAAAATTACAAATTAACCCATACAAATCATCCATTTGCATGAAAAACTTTTCATTTCAAATCTGAAGTTCTCACTATTCTCTCTTTTTATCTTGGGGTCTCCTCTCTCTCTTAATAATACAAACAACAACTACTCAATATATTGCTCAACCCTTCAAATTTTTTTTCCCATTTACGACTATATATAGTTGTTTTTTTTTACTTCATTCTCGCTTGTATCTATTGTTTTCTCTGTCTTCACAGGTAACAGAGTTTGAGAAGAGTTCTACATTTATTCTTTATTTTTAAAAATAGGGATTTTTAGTTAATGATAAAAAAAGAAGACTTTTAGTTGTATTATCTTTGAGAATGGGTTACCAATTTTGAGTTTTGATGCTAAAAAAGTAGGAAGCGCTCGAGAAAACCCTAGTTTCTCTCTCAGTGTTTTGTTGACTGCCGTGGTATTGTTGAATGTTGTTTGTGGTATTATTGGTAGCTGTTGTTGGTGGTGTTGGTATTTATGTTTATTGGCGGTGGTGTCGGTGGTCTTGGTGTTGATATTAGTGGTATTGGTGGTGGTCTTGGTGGCATTGGTTATAGAATTGGTTGTGGTAGTGGTGGTCCATATGTTGCAACGGTGGAAGATCTTCTGGGAGATATTAAACAGGTCTTCAAATAGATTCCCCATTTGTTCCAACTGATGGGTTATCCATTGAAGTATTTTTTTTGTAATGTGGTGTAGAATAATTTATTAAAATTTGTCCATCTATTGCAATAGGTGGAATATTTGTTGGGAGATATTAAATAGGTCTTCAAACAGATTTGGGTTCCCTATCTATTCCAACTGATGGGTTGTCCGTTGGAGTATTTTTTTGTTATGTGGCGTAGAATAATTTGTTGAAATTTGTCTCACTTTTCTTAAAAAAAATTATGCAGACATCAAATGCAATGTATTTTTTTGTTTTCTATTGTTTGTAGTTAAAAGATGTCTTCTAAAATAAAAGAAACTGAAAGTGGATCAACTTCTGACCACCCAACAAAAAAGGCTAGACTACAGATAGATTCAGAGGAACTTCCAGAACAATCTCAATCAGGGAAAAATGAAGCTGAGGAAAGTGATAACTCCTTCTCACTAATAGAGAGTGAAATTACATCGGAATCCCAGCATGGTTTTGTCAAAACTATTAGTATCATCAGATTTCGAGTTGCGATACCAATGAGTAACCCTAACGCAGTATTTTGTGATGTTGTACTTAAATATAAGTTGGGGAAACCTTTTAATGAACTTAAGAGTATTATGAAGAAGGAAAACATAGATGGAATTTTTAAGAAGAGCTGCTTTGCATACTTTCTTGAGCTGTCTGGGGACCGCCCTCTCTATTTTCCAATGATCATGGTATATGGCCTTTTCAAGCACAGGATCAAGTATGAGAGGGATGATAGAGGTCTGAAGGAGGGCAGAAAAAAGATGGATGAAGTCTGAATCAACTACTATGGCATGCCGATTTGTTTTGGATCAAAAGAGTTTGCCATAGTGACGGGCTTGAGATGGGATTGTCCAGAAGAACCACCCATCCAGAAAACACCCCACAAAGGGTCCAACAAACTCAAAGTCAAAAAAGATAGGTTGTTGGGCATTATTTGACCTAGCTACAGAGTGGAAGATTTGATGGTAGATCTCAAGAATAAAGACATACCAAAGCACTACAGGGAGAAATTGTGGTTAGTTTGGTTTGTCAATTCCATTTTATTGGCAAGAGACGTTAGGAAAGTCATAGAATATGATTTGTTAGCGCTTGCTGATGATTTTGGGAAATTCACTGATTATCCCTGGGGATACGACAACTACTACTTGACTTTCAAATATTTACCGAAAAAGCTAAAGCCAAAGATGACCACATTATACGGCTTTCCTTGGGCTTTCATGGTAAAATTGATCACTATTTTTAATCATTCATTAATTTATACTGAATATAGTTATGACTTTTTTTTGCTTGCTTTCTGTTTATAATTTTTAGGCTTGGGCATGTTAAGCCATTCCTCCCCTCCGAAAGCATTTCAAGGATTACCCAGATAAGGTTTCTTATCCAAGGATCCTTAGGTGGTTGACTGCAGTAGAGACCAACAAAAAAAAATATTAATGAGGCTAATTGCTTTAACCCTCTGGATGATGCAGTACGTCTTCTTTCAACTAAAATAATTTACCTCAAGGAAAGATATTGAAATAGATATTTCATCTGTTGCGACAGATGGGTCATCTATTGCAACAGATTACCCATCAACTACAACTGGTGCAATAGATTAACTATATGGTGCTTTGGTTCTCTGAACCCTACTCAATAGATTACCCATCTACTGTAAATTATGCAACAGATGGGTAATCTGATGCAACTATTATCAATCTATTTCAATATACAGATCAACTATTGTGGTAACTAGATCGTCTGTTGCATAAGTTGGTTGTGCTAACATCCATGTAACTCGATCCCTATGTAACCCAACTAACTGTAAATTCTTATTATATGATTTAAATTCCTCCTGTCCTTTTTTATAGGTTGTGTATCCTTGGATCGTGCTTACCATTGATGAGCTGGGGATAACTTATTTTCTTACTCTGGGTCTTATTGATACAAAAGAAGACCCAACGGTGGAGTTAATAAAGAAGAAATTAGCTGGAGCAATATCTATAAGAAGAGCAGTTAGGCAAGGACAACCTAATGTTGAAGCTCTTCACGACCAAACTCAAACTGCAACAGATTCGAGTGCTTCTTCTGGGGTATTGCTGGTAGAGTTATTTGTGATGGTGGCAGCCATACTGCTACTGTTGCTGCTGCCAGTCATGATTATGAGCATGTTAGTGCTCAGCCAAAAATAAATATGTTTGAAAATACCCCTTCATAGGTCCTCCCTCTCATCTCTACATCGGCCCCTCCTACCCTTACAGTGGTCCCTCTCACCCCTCTTCACCTTCATGCTCTTAATGCAAATACAAAGTGTACAAGGATAAAGAGGATAAACTTCTTTAAAAGCTAGAGGATATTACTGAATCTGCCGAGGAGTTAAAATCCAAGAAGGGTGTCATACCATCCAATGAGGTGAGGGAGTCCTACACACCTACAGTGGAGGTTAGGAGGAAGAGAAGAAAAATTAGACAAATTCTCTCCATTCTGAAATCAGCAAAAATTACAACTCCTCCTGCTCCAAGGGTTGTTGAAGTTCAGGGGCCTTTGAAGAAGGTGGACATATTTGCGATGATTGGCAAGGAGAATAAGAAGGAACTGGAAGAAGTCATCAAGATGAAGGTTTAACAAGAATACACCGTGCATTCATTTGCCGCCAAAGACTTGTCAATATGACAAATATGCGTGTGTGGTATGAGGACAAGGTAAGTTTACTTTTGCTAACCTAGCCTTACAATCTACTTCATGAAGAAGAATCTACACAACAGATGTGTAATCTGTTGCAAAAAACTTGGTATTCTATTGCAACAAATACATATCTGTTGCATAAGTTGCATTGGCTGGGTAATTTGTGAACTGATTCAGAGAACCCTCTGCATCAGATTCTTTCTACTGTGTTTTTATTCTTTACAATTACTAACCTATTTAAAAATTATCTTCTTATACCACAGTATGTTGATGAAATTCTCTACCTCATAAGGGGCAGACAATTAGCGTACCCAGATGCTTATGATGCTGCCGATAGGATAATGGACCTCAACTTCTACAATAATTTCAAGGATAGGTATGCTAAACTCTATAAGATAGCTGATTCCGGTTGCCTGGGATTTGATCAGTTAGTTTCTATGTTCCAATGGGATGAAGAAGCGATTACATATGTTAAAGGGAAGAGGACATATCCACATGACAAGAGCTGGACCAAGGCAAAGAGAATCCTTGCAGTCATAAATATGGATGTCACATATTTTCTTACTGTTGAGACACTACTATACGAGGGAAAGATTAAGGTTTATGATTGCAACTTACCTGTCTTCAACAAGAAGACGTTTTTAACCCACATGCAGCCACTCTTGAAGTTGTTGCCCAAGTTGTTGATGCAGAGTAAGCTGATGGATCATTTGCCAGCTGAAGTCTTGGTGAAGGAATCATGGGATTTTGAATATCGAATAAGAACATCCAGCTCCCAAAAAATACAACCGGTGCAGCGTGCGGGCCGTACTCGCTTGCATACACGAGTTTTTGCTAACCAACACACAAATGACCGATGTGTGTGACACCATTGTAGGAAAGATGCAATAGGTCTTAGAATATGGGGTACTAACTAAATGGTTGGAGCCCATGTATAAAAAAGAACATGTACAAAGACAGAGATGAACATGATAAAAAAAATTTATTTTAAGCCAATTCATTTTACATGTAGTGGCAATAATTTTTATGTTTGGCCAAGTTGAATTTTATAATGCAATGATTTTATATCTTTCGTAACAAATATAGTACCTATTGTGATAGATAAATTATCTATTGGAATAGGTTGGTCATCTGTTGCGTTATGCTGATGTCCCCAGTCTTTCTGTCACAACAGATATACGATTTGTTGTAACATATAATCTATCTGTTGCAACTAATCGGTAATCTGTTGGAGCATATAAAAAAAGTTAGAAGACCTGTTATATAATTTTCAGTAGATGACCTACGTGTTGTATCTCATGTTGCAATATATGTCTAAATTTGTCTGATAAGATATGCCATCTGTTGTAGTAGATATATTATCTATTGTGATATTTGGATCAAGTACTCCATTTCAATTAACATGTTAAAAACTAAGGATTAAATTATATTCATAGACAGAGTAAAATAAATCGAAGTCTTCAGAAATTACATGAAATAACCCAACAAATAAATGAAATGTAAGAAAAATTATTATGGGTACAAATGATCTACTCTACAAATAAATCAACAAGTTAAACCAAAGAGGATAGGTTATTACATTGACGGACTCAAGCAATAAAGATCTAATCAATATGGGCAAGTTGTTCTTCATTCGGTGCTACGAAATTCGGCTTTGGTTGTCGTGGATCTTTAACGTTGGTTACGTATGGCTTTTGAGCTTTCACTTCTCCATATTTCCATAAAAGAGCAGTATATCTTTTGCAGAGTAATCTGGCATCAAGTACATCATTTGGTACTTGTAATCCATCATTCAAATACTCAGTGTAGGAGGTAACAAAAGGACCACAATCCCGGCGTTATAAAAAATAGATAATCCATATCTTCTAGTTCATGAAAGAGTTGTGAAATTTGTGAAATGAAACTAAATCATGACACTTAAACTTACAGGCTACCAATGGTTTATTGAGCAATTCCTTCAAAATATTGTACATCAAATGGATTAGCCATTTTATCCCGGTATGCTTCAATCGTCGATCAATCAGTACGAACCTTTTGGTCCAAAAAGCCACTCATATCAAGGTAAGTAGGCGCAATATTTTATCCATCTTTTGTATCTCACACGATGGCTCAGAACGTCTTCTTCGCGATATCGAGTCATAAACTTGGGTGCACCTCTCTTTTAGAACGACGACATCTAACACCCAATGGAATTCATCACCACAATTGATTGAGATGTACACTTCGTCGACGAAATGCCAAGGTAAGCCAGCTGAAAAGCTAAAACCTTTGATAATGTTGATTAAGCATTCCTCATTTCGGGAAACTTTTGGCTGTTGTTGACAATACCTATCATAGGCATTATTGATGTAAATTTTGTACAAATAATTGTCTGTCGTGTATCTGTATTATTCTTGTGTTTGAAACTTGGCCTTCTTTTGGAGGTAGTAAAAAATGACATTGATATGCTGCACATATTACCAAACATTTCAGATTACATGACGAAAAAATTAATACGCAGATATAATTAAATAAAGTATTAATTAATAGTAATATGTATGGCATTTAAACCTCATCATTCCAGCAAGTTTGGGGATATGATATCACATAGATCCAATTCTTCATTTCGAGATGTGCAACAACAAAGTCGAACATATCAAAACCAAGACTCGATTCGTTCACTTTGTAGCGCTCGTCATTTTGTTTTCTACCTGATTTATATGTGTTAATGTCAGGTTCTTATAACAAGAATTGTATGAACCAATATCTATAAAATTGATTTATGTACCTGCCGGCATGATGCTTTAACTGCCCATCAGCAATCCATTCTGAATAGTCGTTGATCAACCATGTTAGTATTTTTGGAGCCTCGTTTGAGATGTTGAACCCTTCAGATGGGTAATTCTTCCGTTCTCCCAAACTGACAGGCTCTACTTTTTCTTCTTCTTTTGAAGCAGATGATGGATTATCAAGTGTGATATTATGCTCTTCGACAGTAGCTTCTACTGTGATATCTACTTGGAAAGCTAGAATTATCAATGCTAAGTAGAGATATACAATAGATTGTATATTTATTGCAATAGATGAGTCTTATGTTGTATCAGATGAATTATCTATTGGGATAAATTCGAACAGGTAAATTAGAGGAGTACAATAATTTTGAACAGATAACGAATCTAATACAACAGGTTAGACAACAGTTGCAACAGATGTATATATCCGTTTGATAATTTTTAGCAGATGTATCATCTGTTGAAACAGATAGATGCCTGTTTGTTTTTTGGAACAGATGATGTACATTCACCTTCTTCAGCTCATGCTGCTCTCCTATAGCCCTCACATACTGCACATCAGTGCAAGACAAAGATAGAGACATTGAAATCTTGATTTTTTTGATGCTTGATGATGCCTTGGAAGTGTCTTTCCTTCTCCTCTTAGCCGCTTTGATCTCTAGTGGAGTGTCTGGATATGAAATCCTCTTTGATGGAATGACACCCCTCTTAGATGTCATTTCCTTTATAGAAGCAGTTAGTGAATTAATAGCATTAATCACTCCATCGTCTTTTGCCTTGAAGTCATAACATTTGCATGCAGAACATTCGCTAGATGCGGCAAAATTTGGAGAAAAATTTGTACAACCGTTATGATCATAATCATAATGGCTTGTTTCAAAACCTGTAGGAGGAGCATCATTAGCCCTACCTTCCAAAATTATTTTTCTTGTGATGGCTATTGCTCTAAACAATTCTATTTTTATTCAATCAAATACCTTAGGGTTCGATAAAGTTTGCACAAACCATAAAGTAAGAAAAACTGGCATCTTCAACTCTCAGTTGGTCGAAACAATCCACGGATGGACAATCTAAAATAAATTAGTACATTTATTAAGAATGATGATGAAATCATTTAATCATTAATTAAAACAAAAACTTGATTATAATTGGACTTATTGCTTCATTGGGGGGATTGAAAAGATCAAGAAATTTTGCATTTTTATCGGTTTTGGCCGAGAACCATCTCAGAATTCTTGGACAGGAAACTTTTTCCTGGTAGTTCACTTGTTGTCTTAAATAAGGAATGGCTTCAAATGCCCAAGCCTATAACATAACGCAAATAAATCAAAAGCATTATTGAATAAAAAAATAATAAATCATATCATGATAAAAGAAGTATTTATCATGAAAGCCCATGGAAAGCCATATAAGTTGATTATTTTTTGGCGTTAACGATGTCAACAAATATTTGACAGTCATTTTGAAGCTTTCATAACCCCAAGGAAGTTCTTAAATGCCTCAAGATCCTCGGAGAGATTTATTAAACTGAGGATTATGTTGTTGTTAATATCTCTCGCCCAAAGAACATTATGTACAAACCAAACCAAGCACAATGATTATTTGTGCTTCTTTAAAAGTCCTTTACCTTTCAACACTTCTATTAGATTTTTGTTTTTGAAGCTTGGACCAACAATGGACACCAGGTCATCACATCACTCAACTTGACTTTGCCTTTTTTGGGTTTGCGGGGTGCTTTTTTTTTGGGTCAGAGTAGGTATAACTTGAGAAGGAGAAAGAGGATAACATTTTAGTCCGGTAACTATGGCAAACTCCTTCCAACTAAAACAAATAGGCATGCCACAGTAATTTATCAACACCTCATCTATCTTATCTTTATTTTCATATATAAACCTGTGCTTGAGAAGATCATATACCATTTTTATCTGGAAATGAGCATTGTTGTTCTCCGGTAAATCAAGATATTGCCCAAAGCAGCTTTCCCTGAAATAAGAATCCAATTTTTATTCTCGAAGTATTTTTCTGAAGGCGTCGAAAGATTTTCCCATGACTGACTTAACCACGACATCACTTGTTAAATCTGTGGCACCATCACACTACATTCTTACAGGATAACGATCAATGCTAAAGGTTTTGACCAACTCTTTGGCGAAAGATTTATTAGTGTTTGGATCATCTCTCTTAAATGATTCCTCCTCCCCGTGTTCATTATCTTCTGCTCCTAATTGAGATAACGCTTGTAAAGCAAGCTCATAGAGTGGTGGATGTAGCCGAGCTGCTGGACTTGTTCCTTTACTTAGACTTGATTTGATTTCTTTTTTTTAGAGCCATCTTATCTGAAATTAACAGGAAAAGAACATAGATTATAATTGATTAATGCATAACAGTAATATAACAGTTCCAATAGACAACTAATCTATTGCACCAGGTATGTTATCTATTGCAACATATAACCAACCTTTTGCAATGGATGAGTAATCCGTGGAAACCATAAAAAAAAATCACTAATCTGTTGCACCGGGTATTTTATCTGATGCAACATATAACTGACCCGTTGCAACAAATGAGTAATCCGTGGGAACCATAAAAACAGATCACTAATCTGTTGCACCTAGTATTTTATCTGATGCAATATATAACCGACCTATTATAATAGATAAGTAATCCATTGGAAACCATAAAAATAGATCACTAATCTATTGCACCAGGTATGTTATTTGTTGCAACATATAACTGACCTGTTGCAACAGATGAGTAAACCATTAGAAAAAATAAAAACAGATCACTAATCTATTACACCAGGTAGTTTATCTATTGCAACATATAACCAATCTGTTGTAATGGATGAATAATCCATTGGAGACCATAAAAATAGATCACTAATCTGTTGCACCAGGTATGTTATCTATTGCAACATATAACCGACCTGTTGCAATGGATGAGTAAACCATTGGAAAGAATAAAAATAGTCACTAATCTATTGCAAAATGAAGAGTAAACCATTGGAAAGAATAAAAACAAATCACTAATCAGTTATCTATTGGATCAATATTGTTTAGATTTCTTCTAAATAGAATAGTCATCTGTCACAACATATGAATGATCTGTTAGATTGTTCACCTGTAGCATCAGATTTTCATCTATTGCATTAGATGTTTCATCTGTTACAGCAGATGTTTAATCTATTTCAATACCATTTTTACCAAGGCACACAATAAATCAACCCAGCAACACCAACACATCACACACACATACACACACACACTAAGAACATTAATTATGACCAAAAATCACCAATAAATTCAAATCAATAGTACGAAAATAAGAAAAAGAAATGCTAGAAATTAGGATTTTATTTAGTCCACATTTCAATACTAGAAGATTAGTTGGCTCAAGTTCCTCTGTTTCTTCATAATTTTTACCTGTGAAAAAGGAAATAAAATGACGAAGAACTCAAAGTTGTTGTCACCAGATAAGTCTTTACGTCGATTGAAGGTTGAAAGTCAAAAAGGAACTCACCCGACTATTTATCGTTGGAGGTTGAAGAGAGAAATTTTGCAGAACTGTTAGTTGGGAGAGAGTTGAGAAAAGTGTTGAGATAGAGGAAGTGGTTGATTTGGATTGAAGAGGGGTGTGGGTTGGGTTGATTTGTATTTTTGAAAAGATTAGAAAGTTTTGAAAATATTAATCAAGTCCATAATTAACTTAATTAAGTTTCCTAATGATGTTTGACCCTTTAAGTTGGTCAATGTCACCAATCCTTCATTCAAGACTTAAAAGACATCTTTCCTTCAATTTTCTCAAGTAAGTAGCATTTTCACATTGCAGAGTAATATTTAAGCCATTTCACATTGTTGAGCTTCCACCACTAACAACGATTGGGTAAATAAAAATTACCCATAGGTCAAAACAATTCGTTATAATTTTGCAAAATTAATTTATTTGAGGGTGAAAATCATTTACGCCCTTAATTTTGCTTTAAAAATCAACTCCCCCCTTTATTATGAACAATAGATGTCCTCTGTAATGACCCTCGTATGGATTTTTAAGATCTGTATGTTTTCACCATTTTGGCCCTACCTCATTGTTGTTTTACCTCATTTTTATGTTGCAGAAATAGTTGACACGATCCCTGATGCATTTGAAAGTGATTTACATTAATTTGTGATTTTGAACATCCTTTATAGGGGTTAATTGGACTTCAGTCAACTTTTGGTGATCCAAGTATCGAATGATGATTTGGATAGTTTAATTATATCTAAAATGTCTATTTTGGGTTAGTAGCATAATTAGTTTCTATCCCGATCCTTTGTTTGCCTACTGATCTCCTGGATGATAAACTAGTTTAAATAGCCAAAAAAGGGTCCCAAGGCTAATTAGTTGAAAAGTTCTTTTTTAAAATATTCGATGGTCCTATTGAATCTGGAACATTGAAAATAACCTATCTGAAACAATAAAAATAGCCTAATAACATTATTGGTTTGTTTTTGTAGTCTCGAGCAAATCCTGAGGGTCTGTTCCACGGATTGTTAAACTTGACTTTGCTGGTTTCAGTTGTTGCTAGTGCTTGATCCCCTTTTCCTTCGCATTTGAAACCTCCTCTGTCATGTTGAAAAAGTTGTTATTTTCCTACCTTCACATTCGATACCCCACATTGCGTTTATGAAGAAAGATTTACTCCGTTACCATGATCGCAGGTGGGTCAGGTCAGCTAAGGCCCATGTTCACGAAGGTACGGGTTGGGGCAACCTCGAGATCATGGCCTAGGACTCGCATTCGGTGAAGACCGTTAGACCTAGATATTTTATTATTCCATTTACGCCCAAAACATATTTTCTCCATTTTTGGAGCTTAGGACCTTCGTTTGGGATGATTTCAAAGTACTTCTCGAGACTTCTTTCGTGGGTAAGTTTCTAAATTTTGTATTCATCTTCAAAACAAATTCAATCCTTGATTTGGAATATGATTGTTGGGGGTTTACCCAATAAAGTATAAAATTGGATTTTCTTTGATTAGAGGTATGATTTTAGCTCATTTTTGCATGGATTTTAAACTCTAGACTTCTCTTGGTATGGAAAATATTATTCTTACAAAAAATTTCCATTTTACCCATGTATTTTCGGAATCAATTTTCAAATTGATTTTAGATCCGAAATCAAAATATATAGATATGGGTATCGTTGAACTGCTTTTGACATGTAGATGTCATATTTGATTAGATTGGTCACGTTTGGTGATAATTGGAGAGTGGTAATTTTGGTTGATGCTTCAGGCTATGCTTTGAATAGTGAATCTTTTTTAAAAGGCAAGTCGAGATGTACCTCGACTTTCTCGAAAGTGTTTATTTGTTGTATTTTTGTTTGCTTATATTGTATGGATCACTTAGGATTGAGGGCCCCACTTAGATGAAATGAAAAGCATCTGCGCGGGTATCAGAATCTTTTGATGGAAGATAGTTAGATAATTTCTTATCTTAGTAAGTACTACTACTTGTAAATATCCTTGGAGTAGATTGTAGTTAAATGTCACAACCCAAAATGAGCATGTAATGACACTGTTCAAACCCATCGGACAAGTAAGCCTAACCCAGCCTGAAGAACAAGAGTTAAACGGAATTTATGAGTGGAATCAGAATAGACAAAAGAATCCTAAATATAGAAATACAAGACACGAGTAATAAAGGTATATCCCAGGTCTGGTTGTTATCAGTACAAGCCTCTAAAATAAGATTCAAAAAATAATAATCATCTGAAATGTCTTAGACGCAAAATAAACATAAGACATAAATTGAAAGATCAGAGATATTCCAAAGTCCATTAGCCACTACCTCGATCTCCATAATGTCAACTCCAACAAAACATCATCAACCATCTACCAATCGAACCAATACCTTTATGGGGTGAGGAAAACATGAAAAAGGAAAGAAAATCAAGAGTGAGTATAAAACCACATGTACCCAGCAAACATCATCGATAAACGACCCTAATTCAAAGTGGTGTGGAGAACCACCACTCTAAATGCCCAAGGTTCCCATAACAATAAATATCCCAAAATTACATTATTTTAGTCTTTCAGGGTAAACCAACACAAAGGTCCACAGATTCACCATATATAAGGTAGGCAAGTTAATAAAGGTGAGTCAACCCTATTCAGTCCATAATCAATAAAATAAGCTAAGTCATTATGAAGAAGACTCACTAGCATGATATAACAGGCTTAATCAATTATAATCAACCAAATAATAAGGGATGAAAATAGAGAGAGTAGACATATATACAAGTCTATCTCATACTACCAACAAGGCTACACATCTATCTCTACTATTAAGTCTCAGTCATACTCCATGTCTCATAATGTTCCAACCTCTAAATCAGTATAAGATGACATAAGATGATGTAATGGAGTGAAACAAATTCTTAAACACAATATCACAAACAAGGTCCTAACACAAAAATATAGTACAAGAGTAAGTACTAATGATGTCACCCAAAACTATACCTCCAAGGAGTATAATGCAGTCATTATCAAATATATTACCCAATAAAGGTTGGATTCGAACCCACAGGGAATAGGTCGAATATCTCTCACAAATTTGCTAAAGTAGTAGGAAAAATACAGAAAAGCAAATTGGGGATTTTGTGAGAACAATATCAATAGTAACAAATCTTGGTTTCTTTGGTTGAAATCAATATGAGAGGAATACTAGGACTGTGTTCCCCATAACTTCCTAATTCTACAGACTTATTGTGTACCATCGAACTACCCTAATACCTTGTATGCAGAATCTAATAAGATATGTATCACGAGCTGTCTTGTGAACGCCTTTAGTGAATTTTACTCTTTAACTTTTGAGTCTCAGAGTGTTATGTTACTAACCCATTTCCTTGATCCTAGATTAACTACTACCTTTTGAGTGTCAAGTTAATTAGATAAGGGTTAGTATTCTTAAATTACTGTTGTGACCTTCTTTTCCTAATCTTTGCCCCTTTTTTGAGTAAGTATCAAATACATGGAGGTTCTTAACTTCTATAGACGTTAAGAAGGCAATCAAACCAAAGATGATCATAATGAATGTAAGAATATTAATTAAGAATAACATCAATCTTCTTTTACTTCGTTATTCCATCACGGTTCCCATAACCCTAGTTAGGTGGTTTAGCCATTCATGTTTGTAAAAACATCCATTTGATTCAAGAAAGAAAGTATATGAATAATCTTACAATAATTTAAGAGAAAAAACTAGAGTCTCAAATTAATAATCAATCATAGAAACAAAGAACAATGGATTCCAAGATCAAAAGTCGAATCTAAGAATCAATATAATGTTGTAAATGTAAAAAGTATATCAACTAATACAAGAATATCAAAAGGATATTTATAGAATACATTGGAACTCTAAAATTTATAACCAAAATGAATAAGGAAAACTGGGTCGGTCATCACTTACGGACCGCTAGGTGGGTCATAAGTATCAGACAAGCTAAACAACTTCAGAATCCCATCCTGTGATGGCACTTATGAACTTACGCCCAGTAAGTAGTATCGTAACTCTCAGACCAAATTTTGTAGACTTCAAAGGTTTCAAAACATATTTCTCTGACAGTTATATGGCTATTTACGATTGTCTTAAGTGCCTCTTACAGCCCATAAGTAGGCCCGTAAGTGGTCCCTTCTGCACACTCTAACTTTTGTTCTTCTTTTCAGCTCCAGAACCTAGTTTTCTGCAAAGAAAACACAAAAACACATCATATCTAACAAATAGGACCTAAGTACTTGCATATTTTCTAGTTTTAAGCATCGAAAGTGTCATGAAACCATGACACATCAACACCCTTAACTTAGAATATTTGCATGTATTTAGGCAATAAACACATAATAGAATAATATGATGATGCTTAACCAAGTGAAACGTAAGGCACCTATGGCATTTAACTTAATTTTAACTCAATAACTTTTACTCTCTCCTATTTTCAACTTTTTCAAAATAAACAATATGGATCTATGTAGCACAACAATGCATCCCAAAGTAATTAAGCTATGCCATTATTATCACGACACAAACTAGGGCCTAGTCATAATGGGTATCTCAAGCCCACTGTGAGCCAGCGACTAACTCCTTAGGGTAACATTCAGAATACAATAAAAGAATATAGCCAAAGCAACCAAATAATAATGAAAGGATGGATAATCAAATGTAAAATTCATGAATCGAACAAACATCCCGCCCATACTTGTCCATAATAGCATCTAACCAAAATACCAAACTAGGTCGGGACATGCCCCCAACCATGATAAATAAAAGTCATAATTCCTATAATATGAAAAGAAATTGAATGAAATGACAGGGCTTTTCAAAAGATGGAGGCTCACCACTTCCGAAAAACTCAATCGACAAGCCACACACTTAACACTGCATAAGAGTAATAGAAAAACCCTAGGATCCTACATGATAAATGATGCAACGTCCAGAGATGGTCAGTGGGATACGCATTGATACGTAACTCAGAGAAAGTGATAAAATATATGATGTCCAAAATCAGTCAAAACTACATGCACACATTCATATATATATAGAGAGAGAGAGACAGAGAGAGAGGATACCGAGATAAGGTAAAAGGTCATGAATATAAGAGTTTAAAAATATTAACCTGAACTGTGTAGCTCATTCCATCCTAAGGTCACCCACGAGCTATATAGGTTTAACTCTTGGTAACTCCCAAATTACACCTTCTTAGAAGGATAAAACAATCACAGTAGGAAATACGTTAAAAATCCTTCTCGAACTTGTTGAAATCACCAGTTAGTATAGAAAAGTAAGAAGGAGGATTTGCTAAAATAGTAAAGATACAAGAATTAGTTGTTCTTGGTTGTAAACAATCTAAATGAACACTAGACTTGAGTTCCCCTTGGCTTATAACTCCATAGAATTATCGTACACTGTAAAAATATTCCAATACCTTACATACAGAATCTGATAAGTTATGTAGCATCAACTGTCTTATGGACTCATTGACGGATTTCACCTTTTATATTTTGAGACTCAGGATGTCGCCTTACTAACCCTTATCCTGGATCCCAATTAGATATTACCTTTTGAGTCATAAGTTATTATATGATAGTTAACCATCTTACATAGATACTACTGATTATATTGGATCTATAGTTAATCTTCCAATTACTATTGTGATCCTTTTTTCCTAGTCACTACTCCTCTCGTGGAGTAAGTAGTGATATTATAGGTGGGATCTTAACGTTGGACACCGCTAAGAAATCAATAAGAATGAATAAAACCCAATACATGCAAGAATCTTTATCTAGAACGACTTCACACTTCCTCTACTTTGTTAATCCGTTAGGGTTTTCACAACTATAGCTAAGGGAATTAGTTTCTCATAGTTATGAGATAAATCATGGAATCCACAAATAAAATTTCAGAATCAATATCACAATAATGAAAGAAGAAATATCAAAGTCTTAAATTGAATAACAAACCAAGAACAATAAGGTATTTATGAACCTGGTCCCAAAGGGCCTCTCTATGAATATGTGAATGAATCAACTAAACAAAACCTAAATGGTATTTATAAATTACATGAAACCCTATAATTCAAATCCTAAATAAAATAGAAAAACTTAACTAAACGTACATAATAAGGACTAAAAACATCATTGGAGTAGGTTAAGGTTATATGGAAACCCCAGGAAACAGTCAAAATAATTTGGAAATTTTTGCATTGATGGACATTTACTTAGGACACATACGGATTGTATGTATCACATAAAGACCGTATGTAGCAGTATGTGCCAGTCTTCAGGAACTGAACCTGCAACTCTCTAGACATTTCTTCTCTGGACATATGTTGACCATAAATGAAATGTATGTGGCATAGATGTACTCTGTGTGGTCTTTGTAAGTGGAAAGGTCCAAACCATCAGATATATAATTGAATTAGCTTTCCAATGATACCAATTTCACTTTAATATGATATCAGGGTGAAAAGTCATGGCCAAATTACTAAAGCACTGTCAGAGTTACCGGTGACCATGACCCTTTCTTTTGTCCCTGCTTTTGAGCCTCTAGACTTTGAGTTCTGATTTATATTTTGGCCACATACGCCTGGTAAGTGCCACATACGCCCAAAATAGCCTCGGTAAGTAGCTAAAAGCTTCAATTTTCATCTTTTTCTTCACTTTAGTATTCAAAACCTAGTTTCCTACAAAACACTCCAAAAACACATCAGATCTAACAAAATAGCCTTAAGTACATGCAAATTTTCCAAGTTTAAGCATTGTAAGTGCTATAAATTCATAGCACATCAACTCCCCCTACTGAAAGGGCCCTAGTGCATGTTAACCATTCTAACCGAGGAAATCCAAAGGAAAGGCAAAAGATACCAAGGTAATAACCATTCCAAAATATATGTATAGTGTATACCATGTACACGATCATATAGACCCCCACGCTGGCACGCATGGTTTCCAGTATTGGTCCCCCCTGGAATTCTACCTCCATGGTGAGCTACACAATTTTTATTAAGCCCAAATTAAAACAGCTTATACATAAACCCAACCATTAACCCAGGAGTTATTTATTAAGGCATTTACTAACATGGTATCTTCATACAAATTATGCTTGCAAGCTTATATAATTATGGCAACTAATCCAATTAACCATTAGACTCCCAAGTTCCATTTAGGTTCCAAAACCATAGCCACTAAGGTAATCTAAGACAATTCTGATTATCCATTCCCCTTTAATGCAATGCCATGTTCCAAAAGTAAGTTCAACTTTGTAATTACCATATTCAAAACCAATGCTATAAAGGTGGGTTGAGGTTATCACCATTAACAAGACAAACTCCATCAATTTGGGGACACTCATGTCCCCCATTCCATTCATTATAACCATGCATCCATTCAGCTCCAAAAACATCAATTAAAGTGTAAACAACACATTTAAACCATGGAAAAAATAGTTCAAGAAATAACCATTAAAAACCCTCAACCCAATTTCAAACCCAATAATTAAAATCACATAAACAATAATTAAATATATTCCATAATATAAAATTTTTGTTAGGAGTGAGCGACATGCCTGAAACACCAAAGAATTTTGAGAGAACTCAAAGATTGGATCCTAGGTGTTGAATCCCTTGTAAAACTGCAGTGTTCTTTCTTTAGGAGTTAAAGACGAGAAGAGTAAGGTTTTGATTTGATTATTGAAGATAATGAGGGACCTTCTATTTTTTTAAATCGTGGGTAAAGTGTAAAAGGAGAAAAATACAAAAGAGCCCCAATTAAAACGTACAGGAAAAACTTATTTCAATTGTCATGGGTTAGGAAATAACTGACCACGAGTCGGCGCCTAGACACATCGGATGAGGATAAAAATCACGTCCCTCCACTGTTATGACAATGAATCGCTCACCGTGACTCATTATTTGACATCATGACTTGTGGCATCGACTCGTGACCAGGGAACCACACTATTGAGACAATGAGTCTCACCTCATGACTCATTATGTGAGGTAGCGACTTGTCACCTGAGTCATGGTCATGGAAGTTTTGACTCTATTATAGAAATTGGCCAATTTAAGAGTTTATCACCTGGAGGGCCTAGAAGAGTTCAAGTACCTTGGGTGTCGCATTACCCCCTCCTCCCTAGGATTATTCGTTCCCTAATGAAAAGTTAGGGCCCCCTTAGCATGAAAAGAAAAAATACACACAAAATTCAAGGACACATATAAAATTCCATAAGATGGAAACAAAACTCATACCTTATACACTTCCACTCATCCCTGATAACAAAAATGGGTACTTGTGTCTCATATCTTCCTTAGCTTCCTATGTAGTTCTTCCACTTTTTGGTTTCTCTAAAGCACCATTACCATAGCTACATTCTTAGTTCTCAATCTACGAACCTGCCTATCCAATAACTCAACTGGGACTTTCTCATAAGATAAGAAATGTGCCATACCAACATCCTCAATAGAAACTATAAAAGAAGGATCACCCATACATTTTTTAGTATATACACATGGAAAACAGGATGAATAGATGATGTTATGGCTTTTGACGGAACATTTTGCATCTTTTCTTGGGAAAATTGGATGTTTTCAAGCAACCAAGGTTGTATTTGATGCTGGTTTTTAGTGTTTTAGGTCAAGGAGTTAGCTGAAGGAAAAGACTCGGGAAAGTGGCAAAAAAGTACTTCTGATGGTTGAAATGGTTGACCGTCACACCTTCGACGGACCACCAACCTTACCGTCAGGTCTTAGGCCGAACCAAAGGTTTTAGAACTTTCAGCAATGGACCGAATGATGGACCGTCAGATCTGCGATGGACCACCATTTTGGCCATCAGCCTTATCCAGAACATTGCTTCCTGAAGGACTCAACGACGGACCAAATGGTGGATCACCAAATCTGTGAAGGACTACCAGTTTGGCCGTTAGCCTTATCCAAAACATTGCTTCCTGAAGGACACAGCGACGGACCAAATGGTGGACCGTCAGATCTGTGATGGACCACTATCTTGGCGGTTAGTCTTATCCAAAATGTGACTATCCAGGATCAGAAGGACGGGCCAAATGGTAGACCGTCAACCCCTCGATGGACCACCACTTTGGCCGTCAGTTTGGACGCGATTTTCTAAATTCAAATTTTAGATTCTTTTTACCTGGGAACGTATAAATACCACTTTTAGATTTTATTATAGGGTATCTTTTCATCTTTTTTGTCATAGTCTCCATATATAGAAAATCTTTGTAACCTAGTATTTTGGGGAGTTAAGAAAATCTTATGGATCTAATCATTTCATCTCTATTGAAGATTCAAGAATAAATTATTGTAACCTTTGTAAGTAACTCTTGAATTAATTCATGAATAACACAATGACTTCTTCTCTTTCTACTATAGAGATGTGTGGCTAAGCTTCCATAACTAAGGTTATGGGTGCCTTGATGTGAAAAGCTAAATTGGGTTGTGAATCTAGTAGATTCCCATAATTAATTGATATTGCATAAACCCTTCTTCACTTTAATGACTTTTCTTGGTTGCAAACTTTAAAAGTGAGCCCAAGAATATCACTTGTTCGAATGGAAAAGTGTTTTTTGGGAAAGAAAGGGTTTACACAAATCTAAAGGCTTTAACCTTTGGATAGAGGGTAGATGCCTTAACCGGATCAACCCATGTGAGAATATAATTGAACAAATAATATGTTCCTTATGTTTGAAAGAATTAAGGGATAAAATTACTCATTTATGTTGAGAAACTAATAGGTAAATCATAGAATTCACTTACTCTTGCAATTAGAATTGTTCATAGGGAATTCGAAACAGTTCACAACCCTAGTTGCTTGACTATCTTGGTAACCATAACTCTAGTTTGACTACTCTTACTGAATTACTATTTTTAATACAATCAACAAGTTGATTACTTTCTGTGAAAAGCATTTTTATACAATTGATAAATCAAAAACCCCCGTTTTGCTCAAGAATCTTCGATCAACAGTCTAATAACAACCACAAGACTTAGTGAACAAAGTATTCCCTGTGGGATTCGACACCCAACCCAGTTGGGTTCTATATTTGACAGTGACCATTTACACTTTCATAAGAAGGTTGTAATTTAGACGTATCAATAGAGCCCAAATTCACAGGAAAATCTAACTCATAAGCAACACTCATAATCCTCCTCACAACCTGGTAGAGACTAATATAATGGGGACTGAGCTTCCTCTTTTTCCCAAATATCATGACTCCTTTTATAGGAGAAACCTTCAAGAAAACCCAATCACTAGCCTTAAACTCCAACTCCCCCTGCTTCACATTTGCATACGACTTTTGGCCACTCTGAGCTGTCTTAAGTCTTTCTCTAATAACTTTCACCCTTTCCATGGCTTGGTGAACCAAGCCAAGGACAAAAAACCTAGTCTCACTAACCTCAAATCATCCTATAGAAGACCTACACTTCCTTTCATGAAGAGCCTCAAAAGAAGCCATCTGAATGTTGGAATGGTAACTATTGTTATATGCAAACTCAATAAGAGGTAAATGATCAACCCAACTACCCTTTAAAATCAATAACATAATACCTTAGCATATCCTCCAAATTTTGAATGGTATGCTCTGCTTGCCTATCCGTCTGAGGATGGAAAACAGTGCTAAGGTTCACTTGAGTACCCAAACCTTTCTAAAAGGAATATCAAAAGTGAGAAAAAACTATGTACCTCAGTCTAAAATGATGGATAGTGGTGCACCATGCAACTTCACTATCTCTTAAATGAATAGCTTAGCATAATCTGATCCTAATTAATTATTCCTCACAGGCAAAAAGTGAGCAGACTTAGTCATTCTATCCACAATGACCTAAATAAAGTCATACTTATTCTGAGACCGCGGAAGATCCATAATAAAGTCCATATTAATTATATCCCACTTTCATATAGGCAACTTTATTTCTTGAGACATGCCACCAGTCGTCAAATGTTCAACCTTGACCTACTGACAAATCAAACACTTATCCACAAAGTTCACCACATCTCTACATATTGTTCTACTAATAGATTTCCTTCAAGTTATGGTATATCTTAGTTAAACCTGGATTAACTGTATATCTAGACTCATGAGCCTCTGTCAAAATCCTTTTCCTTAGCTAATCAACATCAGGAGCACAAAAACTACCTTGATACATCAAGATGCCATCTCCCCCAATCTCGAATGCCATAACCTTTTGTTGACCCACATCATCCTTAATATACATAAGTATGAGATCCAAAGCCTGTTTCTCCTTTACCTCAACACTAAGAGATGATTTTAGCCCTTCCTGCACAATAACTTCTCCATACTTAAAGTCTAAGAGACAAACACCAAAGTTAGCATATTTGTGAATGTCCTTCACCAGTCCTCTTTTCTCCTCATAAATGTGGGATAAACTCCCTATAGACAACCTGCTAAGAGCATCAATAACAATATTAGCTTTACCTGGATGGTAGTGAAGGCTCATTTTATAATCCTTATGATACGACCCAAACTAAGGCCTAGTCGTGTCAGGTATCTCATTTCCAACCAAGATCGGAGACCCTCAATATCCAACCATAATCGCCCTACTTCCTCTGTCGGAAGAATTTTGAGCACATAATAAGATAAAACAATAACAATCTAAAAATAATAAAGTAAGCTTAAAGACAAAGTCGAAAACCACAACCAATCTACCATTTATTTCTAATCCCAATGCCAATACCAATACCAATACAAACGATAACACTAATATCGACACCGCCCATGCCTATAGTAGTCTGACAAAGCCTCTAACCAAAATCAAAGAACATCTGGCTGGGACATGCCCTCGACCATTCCCAAAACTATAACAAAAGAAATAACAATAATGAAAAGAAGTCCATAACATGAAATGGAGTCCTTCGGAGTATGGAAGCTTACCACTTCAATCTGACTCAAAGCTATCCCAGAATCTAAGTCATTGAGTAGGAGGAATGGTAGTATGGCCATTCCTACATTGCTTGGAGATACATTGCCTAAAGATAGTTAGTGAACTAAACGCTAGCATGTAACTCAAGGATAAATATAAAAAAGTCATCATTCAAAATCAAATCAAATAACCATATACAACCACATATATACATATATATGGTGCCGGGATAGGGAACAAGGTTTATCATGCATTTAAATCCTTAAATTGGGTTGTGAAGCTTAGCCATCATAAAACTACTCACAGGCTATATGGATTCAGCTCCCTCTACTGAAAGGGCCCGGTGCGTGTTAGCCACACGACCGGAGAAAAAAATCTGAGATGACTAGTACGTCTCCCAGAATATAGTGTAACATCATGCACATTGTTGCCAAGACCACCCTCACATCGACAAACATGAGTTTCCAGTGTCGGTCCCCCTACCTTCCATGACTTTGCTACTTGACCCTCTTTAAGCCCATATTAAAACCATTTACATATTCCCAATTATTTTCAAAGGAGTCTTTTTATTAGGCATTAACTATTGGTGTCACCTACCAAAATTAAGGATTACAAGTCTATTACCTTATGCCACATAAACTATTTAACCAAATTATACTCGATCATTTCCAATATTACAACTCAGTTATAATCAAATCATGTCTGCCAAAGCCTATCAAAAAACCATATGAAACCAACCAAAACCAATTCATGTTTGTTTAACCATTTATGTAATGCAAAGATTCCAAGGATAATCAAACTGTGTGACAAAATTCATTCTCATTGATAATTTCACAAATAGGTTGAGGGCATGCCATTACCAAAGCTAAAATTAACAAATTTGCAGCTCGACCATGCCCCATCAATTAAATCACCATTCCCATGCACCCACATATGGAAAACCATAATTAATATATGGAAAACCTTAATTAAGTTATGAGGAACATTAATCAACCATGAACATTTAAAACCCCAATCTTTATTTCAAAACCACCATTAATGAATCATGAACAATGCTTTAAACATGTGCTTTTAGTAAAATAACAATGAGAGAAGAGTCACATGCCTAAATTACAAAGATTGACAGAGAGAAATTGATCCTTAAGCCCTTAGATGACCACTTTGGAGAAACCCTAGCCAATTTTGCTTGAGAGGATTTTGAGAGAGTAAAGAGGATATTTAATCTAGTAAGTGTGGGATGAATGACCAAAAAGTGTTATAGGGATGTAGAGTCTTAAGGGTTTTGAGTGGGAAATGTCTAAAGTGCCCTCAGCTTAAAACTATAAAAAGACCTCAGGTGGTTACGAGTCGACCCCTTGACTCGTAACCACAACATATGACACATACCATTGAGTCGTCACCAAGATAGTGAGTTGGACATCCATACACTGTCTACCATACGACTCCATGACCCCACCCGTGACCTGACCATACGACTCAAATAGTTTAGTATATCCAAGGAAAAACCCATGGAATGGGACACAGGATAACATACGACTCAACCTTACCACTCGTAACCTATCCTCATGGCTCTTAGTAAGACACTCGTACTTAGAGCCAAGTCAAGTAACTAAGTTTTTGATTTGATAAATGATCAACCAAACGACCCATCACCACTCTTAGCGACCCATACCACCAAATCGTAACCATAACAGAACCCCAACCACCATTTACTATTCACCTACTATTCAACTAACATCTAGGGTTACCTAACCCCATACCCACACCATAAAACTCATATGGTGAGTCATTACTAGGATAGTGAGCTTAAAGCTTAGGAAGTTTCCAAGGGCCAAAACCCAGGGTGTTTCACCTTAAGTAGCTCAAGCCGCTGCCTCTGCCTAAGATTCAATTCCTTCTACGTAAACACATACTACAAGCTCTTATAATCTGAATAGATATCCGCTTGACCCCATATAAATAATGGCGCCAAATATTTAAAGCATAAACCATAGCCTCCAACTCTAGATTATAAGTTGGGTAATTTCTCTCATAAACCTTAAGCTGCCTGGAAGCATAGGCCATAACCTTACCATACTGTATTAAAACACAATCCAGTCCCACACGGGACGCATAACAATACACAATAAACCCATCAGTACCCTCGGGCAGGGTTAATACTGGCACAGGCGTCAACTTATTCTTCAACTTCTCAAAACTACACTTATAAGTATTAGGCCACATAAACTTAACCTTTTTCTGTGTTAACTTCATCAACGGAGAAGAAATAAAAGAGAAACTCTCCATAAACCTCCTATAATACCCACCCAAGCCCAAGAAGCTCCTAATATCGATTGTAGTCTTAGGTTTAGGCTATTTCTTAACTGTCTTAACTTTCTAGAAATCCATCTTGATCTCCTTACTAGAAATAATATGCCTAAGAAAGGTCACAACACTTAGCAAAAATTCACACTTAGAAAATTTAGCATACAACTTCTATTCCTTAAGAGTCTGTAATACAATTGGGAGGTAATTAGCATGATCCTCCTCACTCTTGGGGTACACCAAGATATCGTCAATGAAAACAATAACAAACAAATCCAAAAACTTCCTAAACACTCAATTGATAAGTTCCATGAATGCAACCGAAGCATTAGTCAACCCAAATGACATAACCAAAAAGTCACGGTGACTATACCGATTTCAGAAAATAGTCTTGGGAATATCAACCTCCCTAATTTTCAACTGATGATAGCCCGAACGAAGATCAATCTTAGAGAAACATTTAGCTCCATGTAGCTGATCGAAAAGATCATCAATCCTAGAATAAGGATACTTATTCTTTATTGTAAACCTTATTCAACTACTGATATCTATACATATCTGAAGAGATGCATCTTTCTTTTGCACAAAAAGCACCGGAGCACCTCTTAGAGAAACACTAGAACGAATGATACTCTTATCAAGAAGATTCTTTAACTACTTTTTTTATCTCTTTTAGTTCAGCTGGAGCCATCCTATAAGAAGGAATGAAAATGGGATGGGTATCCGATAGAAGATTAATCCCAAAGTCTTTTTCCATTCCAGTAGGAATTCCAAAAGATCATTAGGAAACACTTAAGGAAATTCATTAACTACAGGGATAGAATACAAGGAGGCACCCTCAGAGTTAGAATCCTTAACCTAAAATAGATGATATAGACACCATTTGGAAATCAACTTCTGTGCTCTAAGATAGGAAATAAACTTCACTGTGGGTGCTAAAGGACCCCTTTCCTATTCAACCATCGGTTCACTAGGAAAATGAAAATTGACCTTTTGAGTCCTAGAATCTAGAGAAGCATTGCAAAAATAAAGCTAATCCATCCCCAAAGATTATATCAAAATCCACCATATCAAGCTCTACCAAATCGACCAATGTCTCCCTATGAAAGATGGACACCAAACAACCCCTATAGATTTTTCTAGCTGCAATAGAATCACCTACCGGAGTAGACATATAAAAGGGGTTAAAAATATTTTTAGGACCAAAACCAAAGTGTACAGCCACACAAGGAGTCACATAAAATAGGGTAGAACCTAGATCAAGAAAATAATAAACATCATGAGAGGAGTTGTAACATACCAGTAACAATATCTGGAGAGAGCTCAGACTCCTAATGAGTAGCAAGTTCATAAAGACTATTTCGGCTAGCACCGATACCTGAGGTAGTGCCTTTTTGTGTAGGAGCTAAAAAAGTAGCAATCAAACCTTATTAGCTCTAGTGGAAACCCTGGCAAAAGGACAATTTTGCTATATATGACCAAGCTGACCATAATTATAACACTGATTTCTCCCCTCTTCACAATAACTATGGTAAAGCTACCACAAAAATAGTAAGAAGGATAGGTGGGGCTGACTGAGTTGCACTGGCCTGAGACTAGGCACCTTGTGCCTTAGGACCACTTCTATTCTGAAAATGACGATCACCAAAAGGCTTAGGATAACGAGTATTAGCTGATGAATATAAATTAAAACCTCCCCAATTCTTCTTCTTGTCCACTGCCTACCATCTTTCCCACTATTTAACTGACCCTCACCCTACTATAGATATCTAAACTACTTATTCTGTCTCTCTCCCATATCTACTTGCTTTTTTTTTCATCCTTTACCAACCGAATATAAATTACTATCTTGGATATGTCCATATCATTGTTTAACATCACAATCTTACACTCCAATACCAAGTCACGGGACAAACCACAAGAAAACTTCTTTATCTTAGATCTCATGTTAGACACCAATTCTAGAGCACAATGATACAAATGCTGAAATTGCAGGGCATACACCTTCACACTCATCTTTCCTACTTCAAGATCACAAACTTTTCAGCCTTAGCTTCCCACAACTCCCGAGGAAAGAAGTGTTCAATAAAGGCACCTAAAAACTTATCCCATACCAATGGCTTAACATTATTACCTCTTGACTGTTCCTACTCCTCAAACTATTGATACACTACGTCTTTCAACTGATCAACAACAAACTCCACACCCTCTACATCAGTAACATGCATTACCTAGAAAATCTTCTCTATCTTATCAATAAACCCCTGAGGATCCTCCTAAACCTTGGAGCCTGTACAAGTTGGGGGATTTAACCTTATGAACTAGCCGACCCGAGTGACGTTAGATGAACTCACAAATGAACAAACATAATTAGACTGGCAAAACTATGATGCCACCAATTGAGCAAGCATATGAATAGATTGACAGAACTTTGCATTAGAGATGTCTCCCTGAGGCGGATGATCATAACTATCACCAGGAAAGCTTGAGAAGGACTAGTAGAGATCAATGGGACCCCACGAGGAGAAGTACAATTAGGATCAGGGACCCTAGACCTATTCTGCACTTCATAAATAAGGCGAGTCCCCTCCATATTTTTCTCAGGTAGGATAGGGGATCAAGTAAAGTTTCTACAAATGTCAGATATTTGGGGAGGCATGACTTGAAATATGAGTAAGCCAGGAGTTGGAGAAGTTTCATGACAACTAGACTCTATAGCCAGAAATAAAACATAAGAAACGGAAACACTAAATGTCTTATAGCCTTTCTCTTAAAAGTATGGTACGATACACATTCATATAAGGGACTCTACTTGACACGGCTTTGTGGACACCCAACAACCCTGAATCGTGCTATGATACCAAGCTTCTCACGGCCCAAATAAGGTCCTAGTCATGATGGGTATATCTCAAGACCACCATGAGCCGAAACCGCCTCCTTAGCCTAATATCCGAAACACAATAAAAGAATATTGTAGAAGCTAACCAAATAGTAATAGAAGGTGGATAATCAAATGTTAATCTATGAATCAAACAAACATCCGGCCCATACTTGTCCACAAAAGTCTCTAATTAGAATACCAAACTAGATCGGGACATGCACCCGACCATGACAAAGAAAAGTCATAATTTCCAAAATATTAAAAGAAACCTAATGAGATGGCAAGGCTTTTCAAAAAATGGAGGGCCACCATTTCATAGCAACTTAACCAACAAACCACACCGCCTAACGATGCACAAGTGTAACAGAAAAACCCTAGGACCCTACATCATGAAATAATACAGCATCCAGGGACGGTCAGTGGGATAAACACTGACATGTAACTCAGGGAAAGTGATAAAATAAATCCATATCCATAATCAGTCAAAACCACACCCTATAAGAAAATTTCTTATTATATGGAGATTTTCATAGGGATAATATGGTAAAATCCTCAAGTAATTTTATTACCTACGGATTTTCTTACCAATTAGAATCCAAAGGAAATACCTTTGTAGGTAATAATTACCTGTGGATTTATAAAATCCCTAGTTAATTTAGTTGTAGAAATAGATCCATAGATACATTATTTACGGATTTATTTGCGATTAACTATCAAAATTTTGCATGAATAATTTGATAAAATTTCATTAAAAAAAGGATTTTACATGCAGATTTCCACAAAAAGATTCACAGATTATTCCCCACTAAGATTCCCACATAAATTCGAAGGAATTTTAGAGGTGAAAATTCCTAATAAACAAAAAAAAATTCTTGCAGATATTTATGAAACTATTTCGCAAGAAAATTCGTATCAAATGCCTCAAGTAAATCAGTAAGAACAAATTTTCTCTAGAAAATTTTCATGAATATTTAGCATGTACATCCACATGAAAATTTTCAAGTAATAATTCACACGTAAATTACTAGAAACATTTCACAGTTAGTCAAAAATCTATTCAAAACCTCCAATAATTCTCAAAAACATCATTCAATAAAAGTCTAATGTAAACCATTAGAGCTAACAAAAAACATAATTCATAACATCCACATCAATAATGTATGATTCTTAAATGGTCTAAAATAAAATATTTCAAACTTGAATCCTCAATAAAACTACCAACCATCAGGGTCCGAATCACTTTCATCCACGTTATTAGGATTAGAATCACTTTCATTCACATCGTCAAAGTCATCATCACTTTCATCCTCATAAGATTGGTTGTCTTCTTGAGATAGGCATTCATTATTTGAAGATGATTTCTTGTATACATGTTTCATCAACAAGTCTGATTTCTTTCTCATCCTTCTTCCATAATTGATGCACTTTGAGCAACTAATATTTCTTGTTTATTTCTTTCAAACTTATTCTGCATAAGAATATGTTAATTCAAACCATAAAAAGTGCTAAAAATACATTATTCACATAAATTATATGACAGTATAATATCAAATAAAATCAAAACAATCAACAAATAAAACATGTATATAGCATATAAAGCATCATAAACTCAAAGTTGATTTTCCAGATTATTGTGACTATTGTTATGACTTGTTCTATTAAGATAACAGAGGATGAAATTAGAAGAATAAGAGAACAAGAGGATGGATTCAAGTGGTGCCATGTATTTAACACTTAATGTGAAAAAAACTCTTTTCTTATTTGTCAAAACTCTGTACCTGGTCAAATGGATTATACAAGGTATACTGCAATGGATTATACATTGTCAGGTACACTACAATGGATTATACAAGAAGATTTACTCAATGGGAAATTATCAAAGTAGAGATCTTTTCATATAACCAAACATATTTAGTTTGTAACTATACTTTATTATTTTCAAGTTACTAGTACACATTTCAAGTGACTATACTTAATCATTTTCAGTCACAAGTTCACAATTTCAAGTAACTACATTTAACCATTTTTAAGTAACAAGTTTGCAATTTCAAGTAACTACACTTAACTATTTTCAAGTTACTACACTTAATAATTTTTAAATAACTTATTCACATTTCAAGTCACTAGTACACATTCAAGTCACTACACTCAAACCATTTTCAAATATCTAATTGGCATTTCAAGTCACTACACTTAACCATTTTCAAGTAACTACACTTAACCATTTTCAAGTCACTAGTACACTTTTTAAGTCACTACACTTGACCATTTTCAAGTAACTAATGCACATTTCAAGTCACTACACTTAACCATTTTCAAGTCACTAGTATATATTTCAAATCACTACAACAACAACAACAACAAAAAACCCAGTGTATTCCCACAAAGTGGGGTTTGGGAAGGGTAAAGTTTATGCGGTCCATACCTATACCTCCAAAGAAATAGAGAGGATATTTCCGGTAGACACCCCGGCTCAAGATAAAGACTAGTAAACAACATCATAATGAAACATGAAACCGGATGGATGGAACAATAGAAATAAGAAATAAAAAATAATAAAAATAGAAATAAGAGAAATAAGACACCCAAACAATAGTACCATACACTCACAGACCAAAAACACCCACCATACCCAAACTATCCTAACTAGATGCACCTACCTATGGACACAATCCTAGGATTACTAATCCGCCTACACAAAAGCTCTCCTAACTACTTGCTAAGACTCACCCACACACACTAGCCTTCTACCCTTATTCGTGACCTCCACACATAATTAATTCACATTTCAAGTCACTATACTTAGCCATTTTCAAGTAACTACTTTACATTTCAAATAATTATACTTAACCATTTTCAAGTAACTACTTCACATTTCAAATAACTATACCTAATCATTTTTAAGTCACTACACTTAATCATTCATTTCAAGTAACTATACTTAACCACTTTCAAGTAACTAATTCACATTTTAAGTAACTACACTTAACCATTTTCAAGTCACGAGTACACATTTCAAGTAACTATACTTAACCATTTTCAAGTAACTACGCTTAACTATTTTCAAGTCACTATACTTAATCATTTTAAAGTCACTACTATACATTTCAAGACACTACATTTAATTATTTTCAAGTCACAAGTTCATAATTTCAAGTAACTTAGTTCACATTTTAAGTGATTACACTTAACCATTTTTTAGTCACAAGTACACATTTCAAGTCACTATACTTAACCATTTTAAAGCCACAAGTATACATTTCAAATAACTACACTTAATCATTTTCAAGTCACAAGTTCACAATTTCAAATGACTACACTTAACCATTTTAAAGTCACTAGTATACTTTTCAAGTCACTAAACCATTTTAAATTCACAAGTATACATCTCAAGTAACTACACTTAATCATTTTCAAGTCACAAGTTCATAATTTCAAATGAGTACACTTAACCATTTTCAAGTAACTAATTCACATTTAAAGTAACTACACTTAACCATTTTCAAGTCACTATTACACACTTCAAGTCACTACACTTAACCATTTTCAAATAAATAATTCACATTCCAAGTCACTACACTTATAATATTTTCAAGTCACTAGTACACATTTCAAATCACTACAATTAACTATTTTCAATTAACTAGTTTACACTTCAAGTCACTATACTTACTCATTTTCAAGTAACTATACTTTATTATTTTCAAGTTATTAGTACACATTTCAAGTGACTACACTTAACCATTTTCAAGTCACAAGTTCACAATTTCAAGTAACTACACTTAACTGTTTTCAAGTCACAAGTTTGCAATTTCAAGTAACTACACTTAATCATTTTCAAGTCACATCACTTAATAATTTTCAAATAACTTATTCACATTTCAAGTCACTACACTCAAACCATTTTTAAATAGCTAATTGACATTTCAAGTCACTATACTTAACCATTTTCAAAACACTATACTTAACCATTTTCAACTCTCTAATTCACATTTCAAGTGACTAAACCTAACCATTTTTAAGTTATAGATTCACATTTCAGGTGCCAATACTAAACCAATGTCAAGTCACGAATTCACAGTTTTAAGTGATTACACTTTACTAATTTCAAAACACAAGTTTACCTTTCAAGTAACTACACTAAACCATTTTCAAGTCGCTAATCCACTTCTCAAGTGTCTATACTTGATCATTTTGAAGACACTAGTACACATTTCAAAACACTACACTTGATCATTTTCAACTCTCTAATTCACATTTCAAATGACTAAATTATTTTCAAGTCATGAATTCACATTTCAAGTGTCAACACTAAACTAATTTCAAGTCATGAATTCACAATTTCAAGTGCTTACACTTTACTAATTCCAAAATACAAGTTCACCTTTCAAGTAACTACACTAAACCATTTTCAAGTCGCTAATCCACTTCTCAAGTGACTACACTTAATCATTTTGAAGTCCCTAGTACACATTTCAAAACAAAATAATGTGATAACTAATAACTAAAGCAAATAAACAATAAGCAATAACAGAAATCAAGGCTACCAATGCTACTGGTATAATAAAAGGAGAAACATGTACAGAGCACCAAGCCTAATTATCAAACAGTAGATCCAGACCGCAAACAAATACCTACTAAGCCTCTCTATAGGTTGTACATAGTATTTAATTATATTTTGACAACTAATGAAATTAGAAGTACCCTTTATCTTTAATAGAGAGATTGAGCAATGCAAGGAAAACAACTTTAATGTATTCAAATGACTCTGAATTAGTTAGCACTAACAACTTTGTTAAAATAACGCCGGTAACGCAATGAACTCTTAGTCAGCCAGCGAATATCCTTAGCTCTTTGCTATTTCAAAATTGGGTCAAGTGATTGAATTAGATAAAATGTTTTATCTTTTTTGTACTAATCATTCTTAAACAATAATTGGTGTGTCTTCCAAACACAATTGAAACATCTAATTATTAATGTCGTTATTCAAACTCATAAAAGACAAAAACCACTTAGTATAACAAACTAGGAGCATTAAAAAAAAATTAAACTCAATATTTAATTATTAAATTCATCACCTAACAGGATGTTTGTTCTTTACCAGTTAAATTTTGTTATAAGGAATAGATTATATTGCTTATACTAGTGAATTAATTATTTTAATTTATCCTTCTAAATTTTAAAATACATAAGTAGTACTAAACATAGCTTGGTTCAAGAGAATGGAGTAGCGACGATGGTGGTTTTTGTTGGGTTTGCCGACAGAACTCTGTTATTGTCTTGGCGGCGGTGCAATTGGCTTGGATTCACCGGCGGTGGAAGCAGTGGCTGTTGTGGGGTTTTGTTGGTTGAGCGGCGACCCTTTGGTGAAGTCACCAGAGAAAGAAAAAAGAGAAAAGGGAGGAGGGGTTCCATCAACTGGTGAGAAGCGGCTGCTGCTTGATGCGGTTGTTGTTTTCCAGTGAGAGAGAAGGAAGGGCTATGGAGGTGGCTATTTTTTTAGGGTGAAAAATATGATATTAGGGCTTGGTTGTTTTGTTTAAGAAGGAAAGAAAAAAGTGACGTGATCTCAGCTGTTGGATGAATTTTAATCAACAACTAAGATAAAAAAATAATGTAATAATAATTTAAAAATAGGTTAATAATTGAACTTTAATTTAGGGTTAAAATTAATATCAATTTTGACTAAAATTGATAATAATTGAATAAGAATTAGGCTAGAAATTATATAAGCTGGGCAAATTGAATTGTCTTAGGCCATTATTTAATAAATGTAGGAAAGACGTATTAATAATAATAATAATAGGCAATGTTTGCAAATTATGGGCATGTATAATTGCGGAAATGATTTAATAAATATTAGCAAAATTATGTAAAATATTATATAATGTAAAAAATAATATAAAAATAAATTATATATTTTCAAATCATGAATACGACACGTTAATTTTTATTTGATATCAAAATAATGCATAGAAAATACCAACATTTAAAATTAATAATTTTGCTAAAATAGTAGCCTAAGAGAGGTATCGTGAGGTCAAAATTAAGTGTCAACACAACTAACCTGATTTAGTCCCACAAATTGGGGTTTGTGGAGGGCATAATATATGCAGACCTTACCGCTAAGGTAGATAGGTTGTTTTCAATAGACCCTCGGTTCAAGAAAAATAATCTAAAGTAGTCCAATTTCAAGAAAAAAAATAGTGAAAGTTGATTTAATATTGCCCGTTGATCAAATATGATGAACGACTGAGATTAAAATTGAGGAGATAAGTCAAATTGGAGGTAGTGGTATGGACTGCATACATTTTATCCTCCCCAGACCCCACTTTGTGGGAATACACTGGGTCTGTTGTTGTTTTTGTTGTTGAGTCAAACTAGGATTAGAAATTAGGTTAAAAAAGATTAAATTTGGGAATTTGATTGGGTTAATACAACGTATTAATCTGATGAATATCAGTTAATTAGCTTCATTATTATAACTTCAATAGTATTATTACCTTGATATATGATGTTAACGTATTATTCAAAATATTTGGATATATAGATTCAGTTAGCTAGCTTTTAACTATTATGTACATTACTATACGAGAGATACATATTTACACACACACACACACACACACACACACATATATATATAACTAAAAGATAAATGAGAATAAGAGAGAAAGAAATTTGGGGCATTGCCCTAATAAGTGTTTGACTGAAAAAGCGACATACAAAATCGACGTAATTTGTCGCTCTTTAAAAATTTATATATTCAACTTAATTTTTTAAAATACAAAATTATTTATTTATTAGTAAATTAAAAATATCAAATATCGACGGACAATGTCATTTTCATAAAGTTAATTTTTATTTATTTTTAACAAAAGTGACACTGTCCATCACTTTTTGTAAAAAAAAATACAAATAAATTAAAAATAATTAAAAATTACAATGGATAGTGTCGGTTTTCTAGAATTAATATTTTAAAAATAAAAAATTATAGTGACACTGTCCGTCGCTTTTTGTAAAAAATAAAAAAAATTAAAAAGAATTAAAAATTATGAAGGATAGCGTCATTTTTTTAGAATTAGTATTTTATAAATAAAAAATTATTGAGACATTGTCCTTCGATTTTATTAAAAATAAAAAAAAATAAAAATTAAATAGTACAGCTGTTTTGGTGTTAAAAAAATTAGGGTTTTTGGTGGTGGTGTTATTAAAAGGGCAAGAATTTGATATAATCCCGACCATTGATCATATATGATCAATGGTTGGGATTTAATTACAGAGATAGTCAAATTCAGGTAGTTTGAATTGGAGATTTTCAATTTGATCAAACTGAAACTAATTTAGACTAGAATTAACATAAATTAAATATCAAAATGACCAGAAGTTAAATAAAATTGGAACAATAGAATTGAGTTTGGGCTGCTATAAATGTAATAATAATGAGGAAAATAATAAGACTAGATATAGAAGTAAATTACGCATGTAAAATTAATGTTATGTATTATAAAATAAATTATTACTAATTAATAGTTTAATAATAATAATAATAATTTATTTTTTTTAAAAAAGACAACAGGTGGTTGCTTACCACCATCTGCGATTGCTTTTTGGTGGACACTTTTTCTGTTTTTTAAGTAATGCGAGAAAGAGAAATCACAATCATAGCGGCGGCGGAAGAAGAGCAGCGATGACCTTTTTTTAGTAGTTATTGAATTCAAAAATCGATTAAAATTGACATCAATTAGATATAAGGTCGACTAGAATTTAAATGAAATAGAGAAGATAATTGAATCAACTTAGGCTACTATTTAAATATAATAATAATAAATAAATAAATATTATGAAAATTGTTATTCTTACAAATAAATTACGTATGTCACATAAAAAATATTATACAAAAGTTATCAATAAAAAAATACGGTTGTAGGTTGTGGCAGCGACAACGACAAAATGAGTGGGGTTCACTAGCATATTTTGCCGGTAGAGAAGCGGGTGAGGATTGTGGGTATCGGAGATCACTCCGTTTTGCTCGCCAATGGGGAAGGAGAGGACGGTGATGTTGATGAGCAGGGGAAAAGGGATAGTCTACCGGCCGTCGATCTACCGATGGTCGCAGGTGGCGGCAAGAAGAGAGAGGAACGAGAAAGCAAGGGTAGGTGTATGCGGCAATTTTGTTAGAATGAATTAGGGTTTTGGTTTTTAGTGTTTTAAAAGGAAAGAAGGCAAGAGTTTTAACCTAACCGTTAGATCAATGTTGATCAAAGGCTGAGATCTAAAGATGAAGAATTTGGTTAAAAAAAATGAATGAATTTTGAAATTGAGTTCAATTGGACACAATTCGGGGTAGGATTGCAATAAATTGGATAAAATTAGGCTAAAATAATTATAAATTGGGAAAATAGGCTAGAAAATAAATAAATTAGAAAAAAATTAAATTAACTAAGGTTGCAATTAATGCAATAATAATAACAGAAAAATAGACAATATAATTATTCTCAAATTAGTTATGAATACATTGTGTAAACAAAATACGACACATAATATATTATTTTAAAATCAACGATAACAATAATTTGAAACACACCTATAAATTAGGAATACAAAATTTAAAATTGTCGATAATAATAATGATGATGATGATGATGGTAATGATAATAATAATAATAATAATAATAATAATAATAATAATAGTAATAGACAATGTATTAGTAATTTACGAGTGTGAATACTAAATAAAATATTAACAAATTACGTAAAAATAAATTGATAAATTGCAAAATATGATAATGAAAGTAATAAAATACTTTGTATATTTTTTTAAATCATGAATGTGACATGTCAATATTTGTTTGATACATGAATAATGTGTAAAAAAATATTAATATTTGAAATTAATAATTTTGATGAAACAACGACCTAAAAGGAGTATCGAGCGATTGAAATTGGGTGTTAATACACACAAAACCAGAACCTTTGACTTTGAAATGATCGAGTCGGGATCTTTCCAAATGAAAAAGGTATCGAGTTTACAATAGAAGCTAAAGAATCTAACCTCTGATTTCGAATATCTCTCAAACAATTGAAACTTTGATTCCGAGTCTTCTTAGAGAAAATTTATTTTTGGTTTTGATTTTTCAAATTTTTAGATCAGTTTTGGTTTTAAATTTTAGAAATTCGATTAAAACGGTTTGGTTTTTGATTTTTCAAAAAAATTGATTAAACCGAAAAACTAAAATAATATAAATAATATATATATATATATATATTATATTCACTATAAATAATATTTTTCTGTTATTTCATTTTATTTCATCCATGTTGAGTTATTTATATTTGGGAATGAAAAATAGGTTTGAAAAAAATTAATTTTTTCTAAAAAAATTCCCAATTTTAAATGTTCGGTCATGACAAAGAAAGACTCACTACTTTAATCTTGAAAACCAAAATAAAATTCGAAATAACTAAACCGAATTTATAGAAATTGAACCAAATCGAATTTACTTTGGTTTGATTACGGTTGTCATTTTCGTCATTTTAAAAATTAAAAAACCGAACCGATATTAAACAAGAAAATCGAACAAACAAAATTCCTACCCCTAATCTCATCATATATATAATTCTGAAACTACCTAATACTTTCAACTCAATGTAAAATAAAATAATTTTTTATTTTATTTCATGATTATTATACCTTATATCTCACACCAAATGACTCCTAAATGTACATTATATTGATATATTATATTATCATGCGTAGTATGATGCCAATTATATTTAAATTAACTCATTGAAACCAATAGAAAAACACACTTTATTTGAGCCCTGAGTCGTTCTTCGCCCTATCTTAGGCCAACAAAATTTCACCTCTTTAATTTTTTGGTGATAACATAATGAGTCAAACTAAGGTTTATTCAGCTCGATACATCTGTGATACCATCTATGTCAAAAAACTAATTTTAATTTTTTGAGCATCTTTTGCTTGATTATACGTGTCCATCGATTTAATGTCTAATTTCTTTTTATTTTATATTTTTTATTTTTCAAATTTATACTTTTCCTATTTAAAATTTTCAAGTCACAAAAATCCGACGTAAATCCCCAAGAAATAATTTCAGCTAAATTTCTAGCAACACAATCCCCAATAATTTTTCAAGTAATAATTTAGTAGGTAAATCCCCAAAAAATAATTTTAGCTAATTTGTAGCAACATAATCTCCCAATAATTTCTAAAGTAATAATTTCTTAGGTAAATTCTCAAGAATAAATTTCCAACAAAATTTGCAGCAAATAATCCCCAAATAATTTTTCATGTAGTAAAATCTGCCACGTGAATTTCCACCAAATATCTCCACGTAAATCCGTAGGATAAATTACCTGGAGATTCTTTGATGGATTTAAAAAATATATATATTTGTCCATGTACCTGTGGATTTACCTAGAGATAAAATATCCGTCGATACATTTCCCCAGGTAATGTCGCAAGTATGAAATTTGTGCAATATGACGCCAAATTTACTTGCAGAATTTAATGGGAATATATACTTCGTAGGTAACATATTCTAATGTTGAGGCGTTTAAAATTTTGCAAAAATAAATCCGCATATATTTCTTGCGATATTTTTCCCTAAGTAAGATCCCCAAGTAATTGACATTTTTCTAGTAGTGACATGCACACATTCATATATGAGTGTCTAAAACCATTAACCTAAACTGTGTAACTCGCTCTGTACTAAGGGCACCCACAAGCTATATGGGTTTAGCTCTCCCTTCCAAAAGGGTCCCAATGCATGTTTGCCGCATGAACTGAAGAATTTCGAAGAAACGACTAAAGACACCAAGGCGATAGCCATTTCAAAATATATGTATAGTGTGTACCATGCACAAAGTTATATAGACCCCTATGCCGGCCAACATGATTTCCAATGTTCGTCCCCCCGGGACCTCCATCACCACAATGAGCTACAGAATTCCCATTAAGCCCAAATTAAACTAGTTTACACATAAACCCAACCATAAACACAGGAGTTATTCATTAAGGCATTTAGCGATATGGTATCGTTATACTAATTACGTTTACAAGCTTATATAATTATTCCAACCAATCCAATTAACCATTAGACTCCCATGTACATTTAGGTTCCAAAACTATGGTCATCAAGGCAATACAAGACAATTTTGATTATCCATTATGCATTAATGCAATGCAATATTCCAAAAGTAAGTTCAAATATGTAATTTCCATATTCAAACAAATGCTATAAAGGTGGGTTGAGGTTATCACCATTATCAAGCCAAAATCTATCAATTTGAGAAAAACCATGTCCGCCATTCCTTTCATTATAACCATGCACCCGTTCAACCCCCAAACCCACGAATTGAAGTGTAATCAATACATTTAAACCATAGGAAATACAATTCAAGTAATAGCAAATAAAAACCCTCAACCCAATTTTAAACCCAATAATTAAAATCACATGAACAATAATGAAATATATTCCATGATATAAAACTCATGTTAGAGGTGAGAGATATGCCTTAAAAACCAAAGGATTTGGAGAGAAATCAAGGATTTGAGCCTAGGTATTGAATCCCTTATAAAACCCTAGTGTTTTTGCTTTAGTAGTTAATGAGGAGATGAGTAAGGTTGATTTGATTACTAAAGATAATAAGGTCCCTTATGTGTCTTTAAGTTGTGGTTAAAGTGTGAAGGAATGAAAAGAACAAAGCACCCCCAATTAAAATGTGTAGGAAAAATTGAGTCCAGTTGATCGAAGGTGGATTTATTCACTTCAGTGTTGTTCTTTGGGCTTATTTAGCCTTGTTTTGAGGACAACTTGTGTGCTTAATGTATTAATGATGATATAATTTAGAATCTAAGTTATTAAGTATGTTATTACAATGTATAAGGTGTATTTCAAATAAGTTTGTATTCAAATTGATCCTTTAGAGTTCATATGAGAAAACTAGTGTTACTACCTTAAGCTAGGTGTTTGTCTAGTTGATCTCGATAGATTCTAATGTGTCGAATGAGTTTATAATTATTTTATTATTTAAATATGTGTGTAACAACTTGTTTATAGTGTTAGAAGTTTAATTGAATAAATCTAAGAGTAAAAACTAAGTTAAAGATCAAAAGGGACAAAACTAGTATTCTTATCTTAAGTTTCTAGTTCGTTGTCTAGGATGGTGTGTTATTTTGAGCTATAATACGTGGTGTTTGATGATATAGGATTCTTGTTAAGTTTATTATTATTATATATGAAGTATATTTAAGCTGAAAATTAAGTGGAAACAACACAAAAATGCTTGGAATGTATCAATGAAAGCACGGGACAAGATTTGACGTAAAACTGACACTTTGGATGTCCATGGCGCGCATCCGACCCAAACCATGGCTATAGAAAGTTTTCCATAAATATATATCTTAAGGGACTACAAACGTTGTTCCTCCATGATTAGGGCATGTCACACACCCTATTCCCCACTATAAGCTCCGCGACGCGGACCTGGTGCAGAAATTGACAATTTTGTCCTCCTATAAATTAGACACTTTATCTTGATGTTATAAATATTGGAAGGATTTGAAACTTGGAGAGGTTCTGGAAAACACTTCAATTAGGATTTTTATTCTTTTATTAGCTTTTTAATGTATTATATCATGTATTCATTAATTTGGATTACAGTTATGTCTATTAGTGGCTAAACGCCCCCTTTCCGGGGTTAAGGCCAAGAGCATGATTACTATTGCTTTGAACTGATATGGTTTTGATTTATTATCATATTTGGTTGTTAATTTATCCTTGTTAAAAATATTTTAAGGATTATCTACCCTTAGGATACATCCATTGTCGATTTTGTAAGCCCGGGTGGGGGAATAAGAAGATAGAACATGGGGATAGATAGAACAAGGTTCTTATTATTTTATAAAATAAGGAATTTAAATAAGCGAATAGGATAGGTATATACCTAAAATCCTTGTTTGGTTCACATGTAGGATGATTGCTTCATGCATCTAATTGGATTATTACATTCCCGCTCAACGATGTAGTTGTAATGTCCAAGTTAGATAGACAATTAGAGGTTGGGAGGCCATGATCATGCGATAAACACTACGAATCATCAACAAAGATAAGTAATCTATAACTAATGAATTTCAATAGCATATAATGGTTGTTTTTAGATCCTTAACCTTGGGTTTCTACCCATTGATTGTCCAAGCACTTTACTTTTACGCATTATGTACTTTACGTGTAAATATCATCATCAAACTCTTTTGGTTACGAATTGCATCAATTTAATCTCAATAGTTAAACTCAAATTGGATAGTTGTTAAAGCAATTCCCAGTAGGATCGATATTCAGCTTTATTTAATGCCACTGTATTACTTGGTGAGACCACGTACATTTGCATGTGCGCTTGGGCGTAACAAATTTTTGGGGCCGTTGCTGGGGACTAGTATTTAGGAAACTATTTTAATTTTAGTTTACCTATATTGAGTTGTATATATTTTAGTAGTTTTTTCTTTTTATTTCCTTTTACTTTTTGTTATCATACTTTTTTACATGGCAACTTGGGATAGATGGTTTTTGAGGGATGATGATTTCTGTCATTTTTGTGGAGGAGCCCACCACGAGGCTTTTTGTCAAGATTTTGATGCAAGCATTTGGAGGGGACCTGATTATTTCCTATCTGTGCAGCATACCTAAAGTAGGTGTATGGTTTGTTGCAATATGTATCACTCTGCACATATGTGGGGAGTTAATCCTAATTCAGTCATGTCTGAGGGCAATGCTTAAAATACAACTAAGGAGGTAATATAGAGTTGACTCCCTAACCAATTATAGACAAAGTTGCTGATAATTTGAGGAAGTCTGAGTACTCAGAAACTAAAATTGTTGAGTCAGTTAAAGAGATGCCACTACCACCATGTCCACAGATGCAAAGAAAAGAAAAATATGAGGAGGATACTAGCCAATTTGTGGAACAAACACAAGAATCATAGACACTCAACTGGCATATTTCTTTTGAGACTGAATTGAGAAAGTGAATATGAGTGAGGGTATTGTGGATAGTTTAAATTTAGAAGTGGGATTGGTTGGCCTCATTCAAAGCACTTTTCTACATTATGTTTAGATGATGTCTTGTCTGTGAAATCATTTGAAATAGTAAAAGAGTGTGAATATGAGGAACAAGATTCCTATATTTTTGATTTTGCACCAGAAAAGAAACATAAAAACACACCTCACTTTAAGGGTGAGTGGGTTACCATGAACATTCTATTACTCAGTTTCTTTATCTTTGTACCACCACCCTCTGAGCGAAGCAAAAGGTAGATGTAAAATTAAGGGTAAAATTCATATCCTCAAGATGGAGGAAAAAGTATGATTGGGTCGTGCCACGACACTAAATCAGGCGCTTCATGGGAGGCAACCCAAGTTAAGTTAAGGTAGATTTTATTTTTCAATTTTTAGTTTTTACTTCACGTAGTTTTTGTTTTAGTTGAGTCACAGGTTAATGCGAAGTCCGAGTATCAGAAATCTGAGCTAAGGAGCATGGCGAAGACTAAGTGTAGGGTCCCCAAATCCTCTTGATGTATAAAGATGCTACTAACTAGGCCTAGAGTCCTCAGGGAGTATTTCTAGCTCTACTTTTAAATTATACTTTGGGGACAAAGTAGATTTGTAAGTGTAGGGTGGGGAAATTCCTATTTTTAAGGTAATTTTTTTTATATTAGGAATAAGTGAGATATTCTTGTTGGTGCTATATTTGATTGCATAATGCAAGTGTTTTGATGGTAAAAAATATGTTGATTATATGAATTGCTACTGTTGAGACTCTCAGGCTCATGTTTGTGACTCTTGTACTTGGTGGCTTAATGTTGAATTCATGTGATTGTTTGATTAAAAGTCTATAATGATCCTACTTGAGTTAAGAATATTCCATGAGTGATGTGAGGTTGTAGTATATTCCCTTTTACATGTGATATATAGAACTTGCCTGATGTGTATGCAAAAAGAAATAAAGAGTGTGGGTTTAGGAGATGACATAGGCATTTCTTTAATAGCCATGTTTATACCCTCTTTTGACCTACCCTTGTGCATAATCTTAGTTTACCCCTTAGAGCCTTTAGCTTATTCTTTGGTAGCCTCATTTGTAGCCTAATCCATTCTTTGATTGACCTTAGTTTGATCCAAAGCTCCTAAGTGCTTTACTATAAAATTAATTGAGCAATGAGTTTGAAAAATAATAATAAGAGAAAAGGTGAAAACGAAGCCTAAAAGAAATAGTTATTGGTGTGTAAAGTTGATGCATTATGGTGGGGAGTGAAAAGAAAATTTTTGCTTAAAATTGTATCTTGAACCACTAGATAATACTTTCACAATATTGTATGCGAATGAGCTTAATGAGATGGGGTAAAAAAAAAGATGTGTGAAGGTAGTGGATGTGGAAGTTGGTTGTTAGAGATTGGTCTTGATTGTATAATGTGATGTATTAAAGCGCTTAGGGAAGATAGTCACTATTCTTGGCCAAAAAGTTCCTACCCGTCCCTTAGCCTACATTACAAACTTTAAAGACCTATTTGATCTTAAGCCTTAACATTCTGATATTAGTGAAGCACTACACTAAGGGAAAACCTATGGTTCATCTATTGCAACTTGTGAACTCCTTGTGAGAGTGAGCACAATTTGATTCTTGTACCCATTGTGTTGTAAATTACATTATTGTCATTGATCATGGGTAACTCTCTTGCTGTGAGGGAACATGTTTGATGAATGTTGGGTGATTTATATGATATCTTTTAGTGAGAAATATGTATGATTTTGCCAACTTGATGAGTTATTTCCAGAGGCTAGGACGTTTTGGAGTAGTGTTCTTACAATTTCAATTGTGTACATAACATGCTTAGTGTAGAAACTTGAATTCTATGTAGTCCTTGTAGTTCTAGCTTGAGTGTATTGCTTGTAGTAGAAGTGTGGAGTCACCTCATCTTATGATGCTTATAGTAAAGAGTTGTTCGAGGATGAACAAGGATTTAAGTGTGGGATGATGATCTGAGGTGGATTTATGTACTTCAGTGTTGTTATCTGGGCTTATTTAGCCTTTTTTTAGGACAACTTGTGTGATTAATGTGTTAATGATGATATAATTGAGCATCTATTTCTTAAGTATGTGATTAAAATGTTTAAGGCGTATTTCAAACAAGTTTGTATTCAAATTGATCATTTAGAGTTCATATGAGAAAACTTGTGTTACTAGCTTAAGCTAGGTGTTTGTCTAGTTGATCTCGATGGATTCTAATGTGTTGAATGAGTTCCTAATGGTTTTATTTTGTAAATATGTGTGGAAAAACTTTTTGATAGTGTTCAAATTTTAATTTAATAAATCCAAGAGTAAAAACTAAGTTAAAGATCAAAAGGGGCAAAACTATTATTCTTAGCTTACGTTTCTATTTCGTTGTCTTGGACGTTGTGTTGTTTTGAGCTCTAATATGTGGTGTTTGATACTATAGGATGCTCTGTTAGTTGATTATTATTATATATTAAGTATATACAAGATGAAAATCAAGTGGAAACAACACAAAAGCGATTGGAATGGATCAACGAAAGCACGGGACAAGATTTGACGTAAAACAGACACTTTGGATGTCCATGGCACGTATCCGATCCAAACCACGGATATATAGCACTTTAAATACATACATATATATATATATATATATTCATAATGGACCGAAAACAGTGTTCCTTCGAGATGAGGGTGTGTCTCGCGCCCTAGTCCCTTTTATAAGCTCAGCGATATGGATCTAGTGAAAAAATCGATAGTTTTGTCCTCCTATAAATAGGACAATTAAACGTGATGTTATACACCTTGGAAGGCTTTGAAACTTGGATAGGGTATGGAAAACACTTAAATTAGGTTTTTTATTCTTTTACTTTATCTTTTTAATGGATTATATCATGTATTAATTAATTTGGATTATGGTTATGTCTATTAGTGACTAACATCCCCTTTCCGGGGTTAAGGCCTAGAACATGATTAATATTGCTTTGAATTTGTATGGTTTTTATTGATTATCATATTTTTTTATTTATTCTTTTTAAAACTATTTTAAGGATTATCTACCCTTAGGATACATCCATTGTCGACTGTGTGAGCCCGGGAGGGGGAATAAGAAGATAGAATGTGAGGATAGATAGAACAAGGTTCTTATTCTTTTTTTAAAATAAGGAATTTGAATTAGGAACTAGGATAGGGATATACCTATAAGCTTTGATTAGTTCATATGTATATCTTCGTGCATCTAATTGGATTATTACAACTTTGCTCAATGATGTAGTTGTAATGTCCAAGTTAGGTGGACGATTAAAGGTTAGGAGACCATGATCATGCAATAAACCCTATGAATCATCAACCAAGATAACTAGTCTATAACTAATAAAGTTCAATAGCGTAGTATGATTGTTTGTAGAGCCTTAACACCAGGTTTCTACGCATTGATTGTCCAAACACTTTACTTTTATGCATTATTTACTTTACGTGTAGTTATCATCATCAAACTCCTTTGGTTATGAATTTGCATCAATTTAATCTCAATAGTTAAACTAGAATTGGATAGTTGCTAACATAAGTCCCTGTGGGATCGATATTCAACTTTATTTAAGTCCATTGTATTACTTGGTGAAACCACGTACACTTGCGTTTGCACTTGGACGCAACAAGTTTTTGGTCGTCCTAGGTTAGGTAACGACTCTTAACGGCTGACCACGAGTCGTTGCCTGAACCCGTTGTCTGAGGGTCAAAATACTGGCCCTCTACTATTATGACAAGGAGTCCCTTACCATGACTCATTTTCCACTGTCACAACTCATGGAGTCGACTCATGACCAAGGCAGTACACTTAGGCAACCTCACTGTTGAGACGATAAATCTCACCTCACAACTCATTGCACAAGATAACGACTCATCATCTAAGTCATGGTAGTTTTTACTCCATTATAGATGTTGGCAAATTTAAGAGTTTATTACCTGGAGAGCCTAGAGTTCAAGTACTTGGGGTATCATAATTATATTAGCAACAAACAATCAATAAATTATAAAAGTTACACTCCCCAAACAGATAAGCAGCTAGCAACACAACCCATGTACCCTCATAACAAATAGGTCCCAATCTCACTGTATGATCATGCATGTCAATGCAGGGACGATATCGAGATGCTCACACTCCCAAAAGAAGTTCCAATAAATATGCTTATGATACAATAGGCTTAACCTTATTTTCTTTACCTTAGTTTTTCGGATACTTGGACTAGGATCACTATAGGACTTTATTTGTCTTGTAATGTAGGCTTGGGTGTTGGTATGGTATATTTAGGACTATAGTGACTAACCTCCCTTGAAACTACAATTACATTTAAGGTCCAATTCTCAACTAACTTCCTTTTCTTTCATCCTTATTTCTCTCCTTTTTCATTTATTGCATATTCAGGCCGGGGTGATTTCTTTATTCTTTCTTTTCTTTTATTTCCTTTTGCTTTTATCTTTTTCCATTTTTTTCTTTTACCACATCCAAACTTACTTTCTTTTTTCTTATTTAAACCATTCTTAATACCCAATTCTAACTATGCACCCCTATGATAGCCACCTCCAACTTATAAACCATCAAAGGAGGGACAAGGGTCAAAACAGGTTCATTGTAATTGAATTTAGAAAGGTGAAATGTAAAAATAATAAAATGGGTCAATATAGGCTCAAATTTAGGGATCAAGGAATACTTATTCATATTTGGATGGTCATTTAGGCTAAGATTGGATATAATTCAAGAACAGCCTATGATCACATACTAACAAACTATCCTATAATCTAAGCATGACTAACCAGGAAAGTTCTGGATTAAATGAACAAAAGGAACTAGGTAAGTATCTCACACACACATAGTACAAATTTATCTTACCAACTATTACCTATCCAGTTCATACAAATGCTAAGCTATGATTATTTATTTTCTAATCCGAATCTCATAAAAAGATTCACAATAGTCACACATATATTCACATCACATAGTTTCAAGAAATATTTTTGGAGGGGTATTAATTTTTAGAAACACTTAAAAATAAATAGAATATGTAACTGCCTTTAGGTTCCTAATTTTTCTCCTAACTAATCATAAACCGAACATAAAATATATGTAACACTAATACAAAACAACCAAAACATGCCAGTTCTACTATAATAGCGGAATTGAGAGGACAAAAACATGGCGAGAAAATCCTTTCGCTATGGTACACTCCCACCCCAAATAAAGACCATGCACTGTCCCCAGTGCATATCTATAATAAATAAAACAAGGAAATAAAAACATATCTGGGGCATTCTAGGTGTCTGTACCAGACTCGCCCCTATCTTGGGAATCTCATAATGCATCCTATTAAGGTGGTGGTGGATCACGACTAGAAAATGTGTCCTCTTCTATCTCATCCCATCTACGTTCCTTAACTAACTAGGATACCCTAAAATCAATGTTTGCCCTTTTAGAGGCCTAATTAAAATGCATGATAGGGTATTGTAGCTCTACTTCCCGGCCTTTCTTGGTCCTAACAACCAATAAATCATCTTCCTAAGTAAATAAATAATATAGCATAGGTGGAGGCAGAGGCAACAATTGTATGACAAATGGAATAACTGAAGGAATGACCAGAACCTAGCTTTGTACTTGTGATCGTTCCTAAGTGTGCAATGTCGCTATCTCCTGACGGAAGCTAGACAAATTAGGAGCCTAGACCTCATACAATCATGCAATCATCCTAGCCTCAAAGTTATCAATCTGGGCATAAAGATCCCTCAAATACTCTACCATCTATGCTCCCATCCTTTTCTCAAACCAAAAGTCTCAAGTGTAGTTTAGACCCAAGGATGGATCTGTCCATATAGTGCAGCTAACTAACCCATCTCCTGAGTGAGGAAGGATATCACCTCATCCTATCTTTCAACCATGCACTATAGAAACTCGCATGGCACACTGATCAAACCAATAACTATAGGGCGAGAGGCCACAATTATGGATTCTCAACCTCTCTACCCTTAAGCTGGATAGTCAAATCTATACTAGAGGCATATGAAATATAAAACTCATAAACTAGTGCCGAGATATATGAACCTTGGGGTTGAGTCATCCACCTTAATTTAACCTTGGGGTTGAGTCATCCACCTCAACTGATATCTTTCAAAAGAGACTCGTAAGGCTAGTGCCCCTACTAGCCCAATCAAATCAATCCTTACATCTACTGCATTACTCCTATTCGTATGAACTTTCTTATCCATAAATTTATCCCTCACAAAAATATGTTGCAAACCCTCCATACATCATCTAAGAGAAATCTCAGCAATGGGCATAATTGAGAAATGAGTGAAATCAGATACTGGGGCAGCAGGTGGGGGAATATGGGGTTGAGTTTCCTGTGCAACCAACAGAGCATCCTATGCTATTGATAATGAAATATCTAGTGGATCTGAGTTTCACCCTCCTCAAACTAGGGTAAAACAAAACCTAAAGTCGACTCACTAGTTATACTGAACATATCCTCTAACCCCTCATTAGACTAAGAGTCGAGTTTATTATCCCCATCTTCTAAAATAGAAACTAACCTAGACTGAGCCTTATATCTAGAACTAGAAATTGACTCTCTCTTATCTTCTGAAGCACCCTCTCTCTCATAGACTAAAGAGAGTATGGTGGTAAGGTCTGGGATGTCTTCATCCTTGGCCTGGGAATAGGTATAAGTGCTACAACCTGAGCCCAACTTATACTGGTATCCCAACTGAATAGGCGCTGGGGAAAACTGAGTGACTAATATGTCAATGACTGCTGTAATTGTAGCCCGTTTCTGATATAGGCCTCAAGTCTGTTGGAGGGTCAATGGGGTGCAGTCCTAGCTAATGGGGTACTCCTCTATAGATCTACTCCACTTGAGAGACTCTTCATGGAGCCTAGGTTGAAATCTCTTATTTGGTGCTTCCTTTGGTTCCATTGTACTTGAAAAATTAGTTGTTAGTTCTTGAAATAGAAGACAAGAACAAAAATGTTGAAGAAAATCAAAATACCTAGGGCGGGGAACCTACGACCCCACTTATAGGCTGTAAGTGCCACTTATAGCGGTTGTAGGTGCCCATGTAAGTGTCAGACAAACCCCTAACGTTTTAAGGCTTTAGGTCTAAAACTTATGAGGCCACTTATGCCATTGTAAGTGCCACTTATGAGCCTTGTAAGTAACCGCGTAGGTACTCTCCTAAGGGTACTTCAACTTTTTCCCAAAATTGTCATCCCACACAGTGTATGTTGAAATTTTAAGTCCAAGTTCATATAGTACAACATATATCAATTTAAGTTCACAGGTATTTTATAAATATTTTGTGCTTTCCCTTGACTATTCAACTTCTACTTCCATATATGAGATGATCACAGGTGTTCTCAAACATAAATCATACATAATTTTTTTTTACAAATTTATGCTCCATAAATTTTAGAGTTCATCATAAAGTATACAATTCAAGCTGTATCAAGCATTATTTTTGAACTTCAAACATCAAGAACATGTTTTTACTAAAGTTGGAGCCAAAATTGTTGCCTAGATTTGAAGAGACTCGAAAGTAGAAGAAGAAAAATGTGAATTTTAGCCCTACTTTGATGAATATGTATGCAAGTACTATAATTTTGAGGGATTTTAGCCTTTTATAGATTAAGAGAGAGGTGTAGAGTTTGAATTTAAGTGGGAAGTTAGAAAACTTAGAAAATGGGGTTTATGGGTCCGGTTTGGGGTTTTTAAACGTGGGTGTATGATAGATCGGGTCGGATCCACTTTTGTTTGACCTAGATTTTAATAAAAAATTAAACCCCCGAATTTGGTCCACTTATGGGGCCACTTACAAACCTTAAGTGGTACTTACGATGGTCGTAAACACCTCCATATGTGATCCTTCAGTCACTATTTTTACTCTAATTTCTACAACCCCACTTACGGGGTCATAGGTAATACATATGACCCCTGTAACTGGGTTTGTAAGTACAACTTCAAAAGACCCTAGAATCCTTAGATTTTTACTCTGACACATAAGACACCACTTACCTTGCATAGGTGGGACTTATGACCCCCGTAAGTGGGTCCATAAGCTCACTTTCCTGGACTTGTCTAAATTTTGCTATTTTTACCAGCTTCCAGGTGTTTTCCCATGCTTTAAACATACAAAAATGAAAAAAAAAAAAAAACAAAGTGAAAACCAAAACATTGGTTTGCCTCCCAACTAGCAGTTTATTTAACATCACGACATGATATGGTTAGGTTGAACACTTAGACTTCACCAACAAGCCCATGGGTTGCCTCTCATGAAGCTCCTGATTTAACGTCGCGATACCACTCAGTTACCTTGGCTACTTCGACTTTTTCCAAGGCTTACATCAAACAAACTTTTACTTCATCAGTATTTCCCATATAGTGCTTAACACGCTGCTTGTTCACCTTGAATAGGGCTTCTCAGTCATGCTTCAATTCAATAGCACCATACCAGAATACTCTAACCAAAGTGAATAATCCATACCACCTCGACTTCATCTTGATCAAAAATAGGAAAAGTCTTAAATTATATAACAGAACCATATTGCCAGGCTTGAACACCCCTTTCTTGATCTTTTTATAATGATACTTCATCTTCTCCATATACAAAGCTAAAATCTCTTAAGCTCAGAGCCAGAATTCATCAAGCTCATTCACCTTTCTCATCCTCAAATTTTCTGCATCACTCCACTCACAATTGAACTTTTTCAATGCCAATAGTGCCTTGTACTCAAGTTCAACCAGCATGTGGCATGCCTTTCCATACAAAGGAAAATATGGAGAAGAACCTATGGGGATTTAAAAGTTGTACTGTAGGCCAAAAGAGCATGGTATAACTTATTTGACCAATAAGTTCTGCTGGCATTCACAGTCTTTGCCAATATAGACTTGATCTCATGATTGGAGACATCAACCTGCCTATTCATCTGTGAATAGTAAGGTGTTGCCACCTTATACTTCACATCATATTTTTTGAGCAGGACCTTAAATATAAGATTAAATAAGTGGGACCTACCATTCTAATAATGGCACACGGAGTGCCAAATTGAGAAACAAATATTTTTTTAATTGCGGTGACACTTCAACCCTCATTATTTGAAAATGCAATGGCGTCCACCCATTTAGAAACATAGTTGACTACCACTAGTACATACTTAATCCCATAAGAACTCACAAATGGACCCATGAAATCAATTCCCCACATATCAAACAACTCTAACTCCAAAATAGGTGTCATGGGGAGCTCATGTTTATACGAAATGTTTCCTTGCCATTGACACTGGTCATAAGCCCAAGTATAGTCATAGATATCTTTATAGATAGTTGACCAATAATACCCATACTTCAGAATTTTGTGGGCTGTATAGGTACCACTATGATGACCTCTAACTAGTGATGAATGCCAAGCCTCAAGAATGCTCATCATCTCCACCTCAGGAATAAATATACAAATAACTCCATCCACACATATCCAAAATAGATAAGGCTCATTCTAGAAAAACTTGTGTATCTCATGTATGAATTGTTTATGTTGCTGAAATGACATGTCTTATGGGACAAGGTCACTTGCAAATAGTTGACAAAATTAGTAAACTAGGGGATTAAGTCTTAAGATGCTACCAAGACCCACTCATCTAGAAAATTATCATAAATTGTATGCTCATCTCCTAATGTCAGAATTGCCTCTTCTTCAAGGTGGGATAGGTGGTCTACAACCTGGTTTTTAGTGTTTTTTCAATCTTTAACCTCGAAGTCAAATTTCTGCAGTAATAATACCCAAAGAATCAACCTCAGCATAGCATCTTTCTTAGATATCATATACCTCAAAGCTGCATGATCTGTATGAACAATGACTTTGCTCCTTATCAAATAGGATCGAAATTTCTCTAAAGTAAAAACCACCATAAGTAACTCCTTTTTAGTAACTATATAATTTTTCTACACAGCGTTTTATGGTTTGCTGGCATAGTAGATGGGGTGAAGGATCTTCTTATGTCGTTGGCCTTGGAAAGCTCCTAAAGCTACACCACTAGCATCACACATCACCTCAAAATACAAGGATGAATTTGGAGATACAATACTAAAAGTTAAGATCAACCTCTCCTTAAAGAACTCAAAGGCCTTGCAAGGATCATCAAACATAAACTTCACCTCCTTCTCTATAATCTTGCACAATGGATTAGCAATTTTAGAGAAGTCCTTGATGAACCTCTCATAAAATACAGCATGACTTAAGAAACTTCTAATACCTTTAACTATAATCAATGGAGGTAATTTTTGAGTCACCTGTATCTTTGATCTATAAACCTCAATATCTCTCTTTGAAATCTTGTGTTCAAGTACAATCCCTTCTTTCACCTTAAAGTGGCAATTTTCTAATTCAAAACAAGGTTGCACTCCTCACATCTTTAAAGTGCATTGGCTAAATGGGCTAGGCAGTCAACAAATAAGTCTCTAACAACTTAAAAGTCATCCATAAAGACCTCTATAGTATCCTCCACCATATCAAAAAATATCGACATCATACAACACTGATAGGTGGCAGGAGCATTGAAAAGTCTGAGAAACATCACGTTGAATACAAAAGTACGTTATGGGCATGTAAAAGTAGTCTTCTCTTCATCTTTGAGGGAAATGGAAATCTAATTATACCCCAAATAGCCATCAAGAAAATAGTACCAACCTCTAATTGCAAGTTTGTCTAGCATCTGATCCATAAACGATATAGGAAAATGGTCATTTTGTGTACAAATATTCAACTTTATATAATCCAACACTCTCTATGTAGTAATCGGTCTCATAGGCACTAACTCATTTTTCTCATTTGGGACCAGAGTGATCCCACCCTGGGGTTACCCACTTGTTGTCCACAATGGGATAAACCACGCTGGTATGTAACCACTATATAATCTCACTTTACCTCCTTTTACATAGGTGGTTCAAATAACATTGGAGCTCGATATTAGGAGTAAAATATCCGCAATAGTACATCCAATGGCCTTTTAAAATCTCTGCATACTGCAATTAATTCCTCAACTAGTGTATCCACCAAATTAGCTGCAATAATAACCGATAAGGTATTATCATCTTCTAAAAATGCATATAACAAGTGAGAAAAGAGGGCCTTCAATTCCAAGGCTGGTGGATCATCAATAGATGGTCGAGTTGGCGGAGTTGCTCTATTTTTCAAGTCAATGTCTAGATTTTTTAGTGCATAAGAATAAGAACCTCTGGCATAGGGTGCACTCACCTATCATCAGATTCATTAATGTTGTGACTATCAAAGTTCATGATCACTGCCTCCAGTACCTAAAACCTAAGACTTTCCTAAATAGGAATAATCTATGCATCATTATCAATGGTGTCTATCACAGATACTTCTTGTATATCCTTCGACTGTCGTATCAACTAATACATATTAAAAGTAACTTATTCGTCATTAAGTTAGAATTTAATCTGTCCCGTCTCCTTATAAACCAATGACCTACTTATAGATAGGAAGAGCCTTCCCAAGAAAATAGAAACTTTAAAATCCACCTCCCAATCAAGGATCACAAAAACAGCTAGAAATATGAAGGTAGCCACCTACACCAACACATCACATAATATACAAATTGACTTTTTCATAGTGTGGTCAGCCATTAATAAACTCATACATGTTGGCTTGGGTGTCCCCAGCCCCAACTGCTTATACACGACCAATGACATCAGATTTATACTAGCTCCCAAATCATATAAAGCTCGAGCGAAGTTAAAAAACCTAATAGTACATGGAATAGTAAAAGTTTTGGTGTCCTTTTTCTTCTCTACCAAAGATCAGGAAGCAATAGCACTACAATGGTGCATATTATCAGAGGGTTCATAAGTCACCATCCACTTCTTAGTAACAAAATCTTTCATGAACTTTGCATAGCTAGGCATCTGCTCTAATGCTTTCATAAGAGGAATATTAACAAACAGTTCCTTCAACATCAACATCAGCTTGTGATACTTCCCTTCCTCTTTCTTTTTCTATAATCTCGAATAAAATGGTGGGGAAGGTAGTGGAATGGTCTTCACTATGGTCTTGACTTACTTCTCCTTACCATTATCCTTCTCAACTTATTTACCAACACCCGTAGATTTTTATGATGACTCACCACTAGTCACCAATTTTTAAGATTTTGCTTCGGGTGCATCATCAACATCTACAACATCATCCCAAACCTCATTAACTATAGGCATAAGGGGATCAATACTCACATTTCTACTTTAAAATTCTGCATAGTATTTCTAGGGAGAGTTCCCAATTAATGTTCCCAATTAACATTGATTCAAAGTAGCCAACATTTGACCAAACTGCTACTCAAGTTGATTAATCGTGGTAGCATGCAATTCTACTTTCTAGATCAGTTCTAAAATATCTGCCTTAATATCCTTAAAGCAACTTTTTTGATTTTCTAAACCTTTAACAAACTTAGTCAACAATAATTCCATTCTTTAATAAGTATCATGGTTCCCCAATGGAATATATGCAGCAACCTTCTCCTTATAGTTATCCTTTCACCTCCGATCACCATCTTTTTCTTTTCTCCAATCCATAAATCTACCCCCATAATAATTCCACCTTGATTTCCTTACCTCAAATTCCAAGAGTCCTAATTTGGACCCTTAGACCTTGGCTCAAAAACCTTTCATCTCTTAATCTAGGTATTATGCTCCCTCCTTAATATCAGAATCATACAAACTAGGGGATTTGACTTGTGCACCCACAATATTCCTCTTTTTTGAATTCATCATTGCAAATTGCTTGTTAGCAACCTAATCTCTGTCCTCAACTGTGCATCCTCTTGAGCTACAGTGCTATCTATAATTCTCTACTTACTGGAAGTACCCGTACCATAGGTACCAACTCCCATTTTTACCTTCTGAGTATGCCAACCTCGATTGGTATTATAGACTCGATCTAAGATTTCTACAGCTAACTCTCAATAAATGATCATAAAAGCCCAACTAGTGATAGTGCCAGCAACATCTTTGGCATTGGCATTTAGGGCTTTATAGAATATCTCAAGTAAATTCCTCTAAGAAATTCTGTGATTGGGCACCAGCATCAACTTCTTCTTAAACCTTAACCATGTGACGTACAATGGTTTAGAATGCAACTACCTGAAATTATAAATCTTATCCTTCAACTATAGCATTCTCAAAGGCGGGAATAATTGATCCAAAAATTATTTTTACAACTCATTTCAATTAGTGATCGGTCCACGAAGTAGTTCTCCTAACCATAATGTTGCTTCACCTGTTTGAAAGAATAGGAACAACCTGAGTCTTAAAGTATCTTGACTTACCCCAGGTAAATTATACAAAGTTAAAATTCATGATATGTATGTTGGCATCATCAGGAGACAAATGAGCAAGCACACCCTTCAGGTTAAGCAACTTGATTCTATCACTTCTCATGTAAAACTTTATCCCTTGAAAAGACTTAGGAGAAATGATAGCTCCTATTTCAAAAAGCTCAACTTACCCCATATCTTCCTCTAGATCATCATATGTAGTCAAGAACAAAAAGTTGGGGGTATTTGATCTCTCTCTATTTTATATCTATCAAGTTCTACTCAACACTATTCTTTATTTCTCACTCTTTCCTCTTGAGCTGCATGATGGGAAGTAGAATCCCTTCGTTCATTCTCATTGGCCAATAACTGCATAAAGGTTGTATGACTATCTCTTATTCACCTTACAGAGGTGGGGAAATCTGATTAAGGACATTATGAAACCTATGCTTCTGTTTTTCCATCTTATAATTGTATCGTAAGGTCTGCTCAAGCTCACTATCAATTGGGATCAAGGGATTTCCTTGACTTTGATCACTGGGCATACACCGAAGTATGCCTCAAAAGTAGTATAAAAACAAAACCCAACTACCTCAATAACTTTAATTGATTAATCTGTAACTGTATTTGCAACAACTATGTAAAAATTTGATGTCACTCAAAATAAGATTTCCAAGAACTGTATTATAATCACTATCAAATATTTAATAGAAACACCTTGGGTTTTCATTCTTAGAAATTTCCAAAGTTTTGAACTCACTGGACATCATGCGACTAGGGGTACTAGTCGTATGTTGTGATATGATTTAGCAAAGTCCTAGTAGTATCTTAAACAATATGGTGAGGAGAAGTTTCTTTCTAAGGTACGAGTGGAAAACATACTAGTTCTATGTTAGGGAATGGGTTATATGGTGATAACTCATATGGTTATCAGTGTGTCCCTAATTATATTCTATCTAGGGTATGAATTGTGGGGTACTGCTCATACCTTACGGTAATACATGGGCATAAGGGGTTACACGTTAGTCAGTATGGGAGTCCAAGGTATGAGTTATGGTACCACTCGTACCCTAAGGTACATATGTTATAGTGGAGTCATACCCACTTATGGGGATTTAATATAATTTAAGTTGGGGTAATCTAGATACTTCCCCTTATACCTCCCTAGGACCCCATGACTTATATCACCCTTGGGACATTATTTACCCTATTATTCTAAATCTTAAACACTTAGAAACTCTCTCAAAATTCACTCACAGACTCTTAGGTCAAGAAAGGCTACAGTTTTATTAATAGGATCAAATTGGGACTTGTAAGGGTGGTTTCTCTGCATCTTCTTTGTAATATAAGGAAGAAACTCCTCACTCATTGTTAGTTCCAATTAAAGGCATGATTTATGAATATTTTTCATGGTTTAATTATTGGATGGTTTTGGATTTTGATATATATATATATATATATATATATTGGAGGTCTTTGGTTATAATTGTTGTTAATGGTTTTCACATGTCTTTTACTTATAGTTTTCATATTATAATGATGGTTTGACTACTTGGTTGCATGGGAATGGTTAATTGGTACTTGATTTTGGCTTTGGAAATACTATGCCCTCAACATGTTTGAAAAAATTTCAATGAGAATGCTTTTACTATATTGTTGGACTTTTAATAGAACCATTGCATGGTTTAACTTGGTAATAGAACCCTAAATGGAATAAATGATTTAAATGGTTTGGAATGATTAAATGGTAAGGTTTGGTGGTCATAGTTATGGTTAATTAAACATCCTTGTGGGGTATAAGGGAATCCCCCAAGAAAACTTAATAATGAATTACTTGGAGGTACATGGGACTCCCCCAAGTCAACTTACCAATGTAATCTAAGGGTAATGGGGATCCTTTCTTCTTAAAAAGAATAGCTAATGACATTGCTTATAAACTATAGTCAGTATGATGGTACCACTACTTATAGCCTTCATTAATAACAAAGGGAATAGTGGTCTTTGTTATATTATAGTAGTTTTAATTGGGAAATAATGGTGGGGTGTTATAGCTAACCATGAAGGTATGAGTCCAATGGATGGACACTGGAAACTCATGTTTGCCAATATGAGGATTATTCATGATGACCATATAGGGTACTTGGAAATTTCCTAAGTTACACTTGTATATATGTATCATGGAAAACAAAGGGTACTTGGGTATCCCCTACTCCTATTGTATATCCAGTTCATGTGGTTACACGAATCGAGGCCCGTTCAGGGGGTTACACTTGACCCATATAGCCCTGGGTGGTTCTAGGATGGTTAAGCTACACAAACCAAGGATAATGGTTTAAATGCATGCTAAACCTAGTTTTCTTTCCTGGCATGGTTTATATATGTATATATGTATGGATATGTGTGCACATTGCAAATACTTTTTCCTTATCCAGAGTATTTGCTAGCATTTACTTGCTAACCTATTTTTGAGCAGTTGTATCCCCACACGATGCAGGAACCAACCATTTTACTCCTCCTTCTTAGTGATAGAATTTGATATTAGCTTTTGGATTGAAGTGGTGAACTTCCATACTCTGAAAGTCTCCATTTCATATCATGGATATCTTTTAATACTTTGATTATTTTATGGATATTAGTTTTGGCTATGGTTAGGGGCATGTCCCAACTGGATATTGTCTTTCCTTTGGTTAGAGGCTTTGTGGAACTACTATGAGTTAGAATGGATGGTATTAGTATTGGTGTCAGCCTTAGTATTGGCATTGGTATTGGGGATGATACCATTTGGCCGAATTTATGATTGTTCCATCCTTGTATGTTATATTATGGATAGGAACTCAGTTTTTACAGTGGTTTGGTTATGGTTATTAGATGGTATTGGATGGTTGGAGTTTTTTGGGTTGGTCATAATTATAGACCTATTCTAGAGTCTGGAATTAAACTAAATTCTATCATGTTATATGTTCAGAATTCATCCAACTCGAGGTATATGTTGGAGGTTGGGTTGGGTAACAGGGGTGGTCCTCAATCCTGGGTATACTTGGGATGCACATTATAGCAAGGCACTACTTCGGGTCATGTCAAGTTGGTATAAGAGAAATAGGTTCATGGTCGATTCAGAGTCCATGAAGCTATGGCATGTAGAGTCTCTTTTAAGGATGTATAGCGCGCCATACTCATAAAGAAGAGGCAATAAGGCATTTAAGAATATTTCTCTTTCTTGTGTTCTATTTCAAGCTGCAAGGTCTAACATCCTTTATAATTCCTATTTATTTTGCCTTTCAGATCATTTCTCTACTATTTAAATATCATGAAAACTCTTTTGTCCCAACAGGGGACAATGTTGATGAGATGCGTCCTACTCAGGGGATCCATACTTGGACTAGTGGTCCATTCCCTTACTATTTTGGAGTTCCATCAATTTGTTCTAGTCCTCCTCAGGCCTATATAATAAATGTAGAGTTTTGTCAATCGATTCATATGATTTCTTAGTACCTGGCTTCTCAGGATAAGTGGGGTACATATGGTAGCCTATCCTCTTAGGCCACAAGGGCTAGTCAGTTGATAAAGATGAGTCCTCTAACTCTTACTAGTGTTAAGGTGAAGGATAATCCTTAGGGTTTCCAGGATAAGATGGAAAAGATATTCAGGATTATGCATGCCACTAATGTGGAAGGGGTAAAGTTTGCAGCATATTAGCTCAAGGATGTGTCATAATAATGGTACTAGTAATGGGACAAAACAAGGGGTAATGTTGAGGATTCATCTTCTGGGAGACTTTCTTTAATGCTTTTTTGGACTGCTTCTTTCCTCAGGTGTTGAGGGAAGCAAAAGTAGAGGAATTTGTTAATCTAAAATAGGGGAAGATGTCGGTCAAGGAGTATGCCTTAAAGTTTCACCAGTTGTCTAGGTATGCTCTGAAATTGGTATTGGATATAAGGGGAAGGATGAAAAAGTTCACCTTCAGACTATCTCGAGATTTGATTCTTGAAAGAAAGACTGCATTACTAATTAATGACATAGATATAACTAGGTTGGTTGTTCATATGCAATAGGTTGAAGAGAAAAAGAAGAGATAGGCTGAGATATAGGAATGACAGGGTAAGAAGTTCTGGTTCTTTAACCAAGATGGTGGTCAATAACAAAGTGGTTGGGATGGTGGTAAGTGGCCAAAGAAGAAATAGGGGAGTTCTGGTTCCTTCTCCACAACTAGTGCTCCTTACCCAAATCAGTCAGGTGTTAGGCATCAGGAAAGTGGGACATCGCCTTCATTGTTCCCTCCTTGCTGGTTCTATGGTTGGTTACATTAAGGATTCTATGATCAGGGTAAAGACAAGTATTTCAAATATGGTCAGCTAGGTCATATGCTTAGAAATTTTTTGATTGGTAAGGTATCTATGGGACCGAATAGAGTTTTGGTTTTCTCTTCATCTGCTCTAGCACCGAAGGTACTGGTTCTGTATATGTTTCTGCTTTTGGTACCAGCATAGGTTGGAATAGGTTGTATGCTTTTGCTACTCGACAGGAATCTGAGTCATTGCCTGATGTCGTAACTGGTACGTTACAACTCTTTTCTCAAGATGTTTATTGTTTTCTTGATCCAGGGTTCTCTCTTTCTTATTTCACCCTATATGTGGCTGTGTATTTTGGTTTTAATCCCGAGGTTATTTTAGATCCTTTTTCTATTCTTACCTAGTAGATAACTCTATTGTTGCTAAAAGAGTCTATAGGGGGCATGTGGTATCGATTGGTAGTAAGGAAACCTTAGTGGATTTATTTGAACTTGATATAGTGGATTTTGATGTCATTCTAGGTATGATTGGTTACATTTTTGCTATGCGTCCTTAGATTTTTGGACCTATTAAGTTATTTTTAAGTTCCCTGGTGAGCTTATTATTTAATGGGATGGTAGTTCCTTAGCTCCTAAGGGGATGTTTAGATCGTATCCTAGAGTTTAGCGGATAATCTCAAAAGGGTGTCTCTATAATTTAGTCCAGGTTAAAGATTCTAACCTGGAAGTTCATTCCTTGCTTTCGGTTCTGGTGGTGAATGAGTTTCCTGAGGTCTTTCTAGATGATCTCCCAGTGTTTCTACGAATAGGGAGATTGAGTTTGGGATTGATTTGGTTTCGGAAACTCATCCAATAACTATTCCTCCTTATAAAATGGCTTTGACTGAGTTGAGGAAACTAAAGAAGCAACTAAAAGATCTCTTAGATAAAGGTTTCATCCATCCTAGTATATCCCTGTGGGGTGCACCGGTATTATTCATGCGTAAGAAGGATGGTTTCATTTAGATGTGCATTGACTAAAGGTAGTTAAATAAGGTGACAATTAAGAAAAAGTATCCTCTCCCTAGAATAGATGACTTGTTTGATCAGTTGCAAGGTGCCAAATTATTTTCTAAGATAGATCTTTGGTTCGAGTATCATCAACTTAAGATCAGGGAGGTGGATATCCCTAAAATGGCTTTCAGTAATCAGTGTGGGCACTTTGAGTTTCTGGTTATGTCATTTGATTTGAATAACGCCCCGACGACATTCATAGATTTGATGAATAGTGTCTTCCATTAATTTTTTTTGGATTTTTTTTTCACTGTTTTCATAGATGATATCCTGGTGTATTCTAAGAGTGAGGTGGATCATGCCAACCACCTCTGTATTATGTTGCAGACCTTAAAAGAACAACAGTTATATGTCAAGTTCTCAAAATATAAGTTTTGGTTAAATGCTGTCACTTTTTTGGGTTATATTATTTCTAGTGAGGGGGTCATAGTGGATAAAAGGTTGCGGTGGTTAAGAAGTTGCCTAGACCCATGAATCCAACCGATATTAGGAGATTCTTAGGTTTGCCTAGGTATTAACAGATTTTTGTGAAGAGCTTTTCTTCTGTAGTTTTCTTTTGACTAGGTTAACTTAGAAGAAAGTGAAATTTCTGTGGACCGATGATTGTGAGAAAAGTTTCAAGAAGTTTAAGGATAAGCTAACTTTGGCTCCAATTTTGACTTTGCCTGATGGAAATAAGGGGGTTGTGGTTTATTATGATGCATCCCAGGTGGTACTTAGTTTTGTTTTGATGCATCAAAGTAAGGTGATAGCCTATGCTTCCAGGTAGTTGAAGGTGCATGAAAGGAATTATCCTACTCATGATTTGGAGCTTTTAGCAGTGGTGTTTGCATTGAAAGATTTGATGACACTATTTGTATGGAGTTCATGTGGATCTCTTCTCAGATTATAAGAGTCTGCAGTATGTATTTGCTCAGAATGAGCTTAACTTCAGGCAGAGAAGATGGCATGAGCTTCTCAAGTTCTATGATATGAGTCTTCACTACCACCCATGTAAGTCTAATGTTATTTTTTATGCTCTTAGTAGGAAATCCATGGGGATTTTAGCTCATGTGGATAAGGAGAGTGAGAATTGGTGTAGGATATTCACCACTCAGCTAATCTTAGAGTTTGCCTTCTAGATTTTGAGAATAGTGGTGTGTTGGTACAAGAATTTTTTTCGGTTGTCTCTTGGTACTGAGATTAAGGAGAAACAAATGCTAGACCCTATCTTGGTAAATATTAAGAGTGATATAGATGAGCAAAATATTATGGTTTTTGAGATCAGTGGTGATGGTACCGTGTGGTATCAAAGTTGGTTATGTGTTCCTAATGTTGATGTTTATTGTGAAAGGATATTGGCTAAGACTCATGAATTACATTATGTTGTTCGTCCTAGTTCGATGAAAATGTATCATGATCTCAAGGAGATGTATTGGTGGAATGGCATAAAAAATGATGTGGCTAATTTTGTGGCCGAGTGTTTAGTGTGTCAACAAGTGAAAGTCTAGCACATGAGGCCTGAGGGTTTATATAACGAGACTGAATTGCCTGAATGGAAATGGGAAGTGGTCAACATAGATTTCTCTACCGGTCTTCTTCGGTCTTAAACTCAATTGGATTCCATTAGGGTCATCGTGGATACGATGACAAAGTTGACTCACTTCTTGGTAGTGACAACTAACTTTTTGGAAGAGGATTATATGAGGCTGTATCTTCATGAGATAGTGAAAAAGTTGCATGGGGTATATATTTCGATTATCTCTTATTGTGGTACGCAGTTTTCATCTCATTTGGTGATCGTTTAAGAAGGGGTTGGGTACTAAGGTTAGTTTGAGTACTGCTTTCCACCCACAGACAAATGGGCATGCAGAAACGACTATTGGAAGATATGCTTCGTGTGTGTGTGATTGACTATGGTGGTAGTTGGGTTGAGCATCTAACTCTTGTCGAGTTTGCTTACAATAATAGTTATCATTCTAGTATTAGAATGGCCCCCTTTTGAGGCATCGTATGGTAAGAGGTATAGATGTCCTATTGTGTGGTTTGAGGTTGATGAGGAAGATATGTTTAGTCCAAACTTGGTTCATCAGGCTATGGAAATGATGAAGGTGATTCTTTATAGGCTTAAGGATGCCCAGAGTCACCAAAAGTCCTATGCGGATGTAATGCGTAGAGACTTGGGGTTTGATATTGGGGATAGAGTGTTCCTAAGGGTATTTCCCATGAAAGGATTAATGCAATTTTACAAAAGAGGAAGCTTAGTCCTTGGTATGTTGGTCTTAAGTAGTTTTGAAGCGGGTTGGTAATGTTGCTTATGAATTGGAGTTTCCTTCTAGTTTGATCTACATTCATCTAGTGTTCCATGTCTCTATGTTGAGAAAGTGTGTAGGTGATCCTTCATCGATTATTTTTTTGAAAGGTTTGGGTATCTCAGATTCTCTGTCGTATGAAGAGATCTCGGTTGAGATCTTAGATCGACAAGTTTGTCGGTTGTAAAGCAAGGACATAGCCTTAATTAAGGTTCTATGGCAGACCCATAAGGTGGAAGAGGCTACTTAGGAAGCAGAAGAGGACATGATGTCTAGGTATCCGTACTTTTTTCTGCTACGGATATTCGTTTGGAAGGTATGTGTTCTTGATCACATCTTTGTTTTCTAACTTAGTTAAAGGTTGGAATGGTTATGTTGGGGTGTAAATCGCACTTGTAATACCTTATCTGTTCATTCAGGGATGATGATCCTAGTGGGGAAGACTGAAACACCCTGGTTTTTCGATCCTTAGAAATTTCCTGAGTTTTGAACTCACTGGACATTATACGACTAGAGGTACTATTCGTATGTTGTGATATGGTTTAGGGGGGTCTTAGTTGTACCTTAAATAGTGTGATGGGGAGAGGTTTCTATCTAATGTACGAGTGGACAACATAGTGATCGTATGTTAGGGAATGAGTCGTATGGTGATAACTCATATGGTTATCAGTGTGTCCCTAATCACATTTTGGCTAGGGTACGGATTGTAGGTTACTGCTCGTACCTCAAGGTACGACTTGGGCATAAGGGGTCATATGTTGGTCAGTATGAGGGTCCAAGGAGAGGTCCAAGGTATGAGTTAGGGTACCACTTATACCCTAGGGTACGGATGGTATGGTGGAGTCGTACCCACTGCGGGGATTTAATACAGTTTAACTTAGGGATAATCTGGACATTTCCCCTTATTACTCCCAGGGACCCCCGACTTATATCACTCTTGGGACATCATTTACCCTAATATTCTATTCTTAAGCACTTAGAAACTATCTCAAAATTCTCTTAAAGGCTCTTGGGTCAAAGAAGGCTACGGTTTCATCAACAGGATCAAATTGGGACTTGTAAGGGTGGTTTCTCTTCATCTTCTTCGTAATCTAAGGCAAGATACTCCTCCCTCATTGTTAGTTCCAACTAACGGCATGATTTATGAATGATTTTCATGGTTCAATTATTGTATGGTTATGGGTTTTCAAATATATATTGGGGTTTTTAGTTGTAATTGTTGGTAATGGTTTTACCATGTATTTTACTTATGGTTTCCATGTTATAATGATGGTTTGAATACTTGGATGCATGGGAATGGTTAATTGGAAATAGGTTTTGGCTTTGGAAATGCTATGTCCTCAACATATTTTATAAAATGCCTATGAGAATGCTTTTACTATATTGTTGGACTTTTAACGGGACTATTGCATGGTTTAACTTGGTAATCAAAACCCTACAACAACAACAACAACAACAACAACAACAAACCCAGTGTATTCTCACCAAGTGGGGTCTAGGGAGGGTAAAATGTTCATAGTCCATACCGCTACCTCCGAAGAAGTAGAGAGGTTATTTCTGATAGACCCCTAGCTTAAGATAATAAATGGTTAATCAAGGTCATAGTAATACATAAAACAGGATGGGTGAAATAACCGAAATAAAAAGTAAGAAATTATAAAAATAGAAATAAGAGAGACAGAAAAATAAGAGCAATACAAAAATAAGAAATACGAAATAAGAAATAAGAAAAGGACACCCACCTAGTAGTAGCATACACTAGAGGCTCCCACCAAAGGACATAGTCTTAGGATTACTAACCCAGCTACACAAGAGCTCCCTAACTACAAGTTACAACCCATACACACACTAGCCTTCTACACTTATCTGGGACCTCCACACCTTCCTATCTAGGGTCATGTCCTCAGTAGGCTGTAACAACTCTATGTCATGTCTAATCACCTCTCTCCAGTATTTATTTGGCCTACCTCTACTCCTCTTGAAATAATCCAAATCTATCCTATCACGCCTATGAACTAGGGCATCCATGCCCCTCCTCATCACATGCCCAAACCATCTCATTCTTTCATTCTACATCTTGTCTTCCATTGAAGCCACTCCCACCTTTTCCCAAATTATCTCATTCCTAAATCTATCCCCTTTAGTAAGTCCACACATCCAACACAACATTCTCATTTTCGCTACCTTTAATTTTTGAATATGGCAGTTCTTGACTGGCCAATACTCTGCACCATACAGCATGGCCAAATGGACAGCCACTCTGTAGAACTTGCCATGGTAATGAAACCCTAAATGGAATAAATGGTTCAAATAGTTTAGAATGGATAAATGGTAAGGTTTGGTGGTCATGATTATGGTTAATTAAACATCATTGTGGGGTACAAGGGAATCCCCCAAGCAAACTTAATAATGAACTACTTGTGGGGTACACGGGACTCCCCCAAGTTAACTTAACAATGTAATATAAGGGTATAATGACCTGAGGCTATCCCTGGTCGCAACAATGAAGCTTAAGGCCATAAGTGACCCCAAGCTAACCCTTGGTATGGTACTTTCTATAAGCATTGAATGTAACAAAAATAAAATAACATGTGCGGAAGATAAACCAATGAGGTAGTGCCATTCTGAGTACTGAAATATATAAAACGACATATTTGAAATATTTGATAAACACTGGAAACTATGACTGTCTGTTTGAAATAACTAATGAAAACTAAAAAATGAATAACTGTCTGAAAGCCTCTAAAAATCATAGGGAGTTGATGGAACAAATCCCTAATTAACTCTAACTGACTGAACATAAATAGATGCCAAAAAATAATAAAGAGCGCCATGTTCTCGATAGAAGAGGACTTACCACTACTGCTACAAAATATTGCTGGAATGTCTAAAAACAATTGGGAAACTGAGTGGTCGAACCTATTTTATAAGATAACATAGCTCAAGAGAAAAGTATATGATCAGTACTTTGAATGTACTAGTACGTGAGGTAAGGACTAACTAAAATACATATGGTAACTGAACACAGATGCATGGATAAGTATAACTAAGAATACAAGACCAAGTAAAGTATGTATTGAAGAGATCTGAATAACATGAATAATCTATAAAACTGACGGAATAATTATTGAAATATAATTACTTGATCAAGCAAACCTGGACTAAGATAAATTGAATAGTGAATAAAACTGCGGGAGCTATCATGAAACCGACATGCCCCAATCTGAGCAAATCAGGGTACAACCTGTAACCCAAGTTCGAAGGGTGTTAGTACCTTGCAATGAGTAATGACACATGGCTATGTGGATCCACTAAACTAGTGTCCCAAAGGACTAAGGAGTCACCCTCTAATGGCAGTTGCTCCTATGAGATATGTGTCAACCCTCAACTGGAAGGATGATATCTCAAACCTATGCTGGCTACATAGTTTTGGTACTTACGGATTGATACTAAGGGTCACACCCTCTACTGGTAGGTGAGCCCCCATTCCTGGGTTCACTCGGTGCTAAATCCTACTCCCAAATAAACTGACACTCATACTGGCTTAAGTTCAAGTGAGCATAACAACTGATAGTGCTCAACATGATCAAAACTGAGTACATGATGAGATTCATGTTTTAATTGACTTATTACTTGCAAGGTCTGAAAGATAAGTAAACACATAAGTATCAGGTATTCATAACCTGCCAGCACTAAATGATTACAAACTTTGATAATAACGATAAGACAGTGATATAACATTATATTTCAAGGACCCAAAACATAAGAGATTCATTAAACTGATGAGTTTTATGAGTTGGAACATGGGAATGAGTCAAACCATGGCAAGGTAAAATACACACTTTGATTAATACACGAATTGGATAAGTTAATATGGACTCAATTTAAATATACATAGTAACTTGAAATTCAAACCATTACATAACCTAATTTACATGGGACCATATGAGGACATGCATTGAATTCAATTCCTAAGGAAAAGCATGGATTAAACCCATCTTAAATATGTAAGATTTAATAATAAAGAAATAGTTCACACTTCAATAAAAGAGAGTGTTTTTTTGGATCAATTGGTGAAAGAAACCCATTTATGAATACCCCACATACCTTAAAGTTCTTGTCTTGGTGAAGTAAACTTGACCTTTGAAACTTGGGAGATAATCTTGTGAAGAACCCTAAACTTGTTCTTGAGAATAGAAGTAAGGATTTTTTGTTTAATTGATGGAAAAGAGAGGAAAAGTGACTCCCCTTGGGGTTAAATGTCGTGAGTTGGGAGTTATAAGGGGAGAAAAGACCAAAAAAACACCTTAGAAACCTTTTGGAATTCATTTCGAAGCCATTTCGATGTGTTTTAGTATGAATCATATGTTTTGGGTACGTGTCATACGTGGAGTCATCACTAGCAACCACATTTTCCCCCTACTATTATAGGTACGACTCTTACTGGTGGCTCATATTCTCACCTTATGACTTCTATCATTTAAGTCATAACTTAAACAGAATGTCACCTATCACACACTATCATGGGTACGAGTTGAACATACGATGCGTATGGTGTCCATACAACTTAAAGGCATGCGTCATTTGTTGTACAATGACTTCAAAATATGGGGTATTACAATATCTCCCTCTTGGGAACATTCTTCCTC
>NC_061121.1:173305399-173369563 GCF_002878395.1 Capsicum annuum | reverse complement strand
AGTGAGATTGGTTAGGCTGAGAGTACTAAGGTAATTTGAGACCATACACTGAATGTTCATAAACTGAGACGTGACTAAGTCTGAGACATAATGCATGGACTAAACTGGTTTCGTGTATACATGCAATGACATAAGAATGGTTACATAGCTAAAATAGAGATCGAAAGAGTTGTTTTAAGTAAAATCATTACCTCAAGCTAATTCTAAATTCATAGAGAAAAAATAAGAGTACTTGGCTCATATATCTGCTTCTGCTTCCCAAGTAGCTTCCTCAGCAGACTGATTTTGCCATAAAATTTTTACCAAGGGGATGTATTTGTTCCTCAACCTTTGAGTCTTATGGTCAAGGATATTAGCTGGCATTTCTTCATAGGAGAAACTATCTTTTACCTCCACACTCTCTAAGGGCACGACTGAAGCTTGGTTGGTAATACATTTTTTTAACAAAGAGACATGAAACACCAGATGCACTGATGTCAAATCTGCAGGCAACTCTAAATGATAAGCTACCTTCTTAAAATGGCTTAGTATTCTATATGGTCCAATATAGCAGGGACTGAGTTTCCCATTCTTACTAAATCTCTTCACTCCTTTCATAGCCAAAATCTTTAAATAAACCAATTCACCAACATCAAACTCAAGATCTCTTCTCCTCACATCTGTATAAGATTTTTAATAACTTTGGGATGTCTTTAGCCTCTCTTGAATCAACTAAACTTTCTCCATCCCCTCAAATACTAAATTTATCCCTATAAAAGCAGCCTCACCTACTTAAAACAAACCAATAGGAGATCTACATATCCTCTCATAGAGAGCCTCAAATGGAGCCATTTGAATATTGGAGTGATAGTTTTTTTTGTAGGCAAACTCAATCAAAGGTAAGTGGTCATCCCAACTACCCTTAAAATCAATAACATAGGCCCTCATTATGTTATCTAAAGTATGAATAGACCATTCTGCCTGACCATCTATCTGAGGATGAAAAGTTGTACTAAGATGAACTTGGGTACCAAGGCCCTTCTAAAATACCTTTCAAAAGTGAGAGGTGAACTGAGTACCTCTATCTTAAATGATTGAAAATGGAACCCTATGAAACTTTACTAACTCACTAAAATAGAGTCTAGCATAATCCTCAACAGAAAATGAAGTATGAGCTGACTTTGTCATTCTATCTACAATAACCCATGTTGAATCATGCTGACGACGTGTACGAGGAAACTCTATCAAAAACTTCATGTTCACCACCTACCACTTCACCACCTACCACTTCTAAGTGGAGATGTTAAACTCCTATAATTCACCACTAGGCCTTTAGTGCTCAACCTTAACCCGCTGATAATTCAAATAATTAACTATAAATTCTGCAATATCCTTTTTCATACAACTCTACCAATAGATTTCTTGCAAATCATGGTACATCGTAGTAGCTCTTAGGTGGATAGAGTATTGTGCACCATGTACTTCTGCCAATATTCACTGTCTTAAGACACCAACGCATGAAATGCACAATCTTCCCTAACAACGAAGCACACCATCACCTCCTTGGGAGAAAACCTCCACCTTCTGATCTATAACCACCTTCTTCAACCTAACTAAATAAGGATCCCTGGATTTCTTTTATTTTACTTCAGCAATCAATAAGATTCTGAACTTTTCAAAACCCATGTACTTCCGTCAACAAAATCAACCAATCAAACTCCTATCCTAGAAAGTTGATAAACCTCACAAACTAACTCCTTCTTATCAACCTCAACATTGGCAACACCACCCATAGATAATAAACTAAGGGCATCCTATACTACATTGCCTTTGTGTGGATGATACAACACACTCATATAATAATCTTTCAAGAACTCAACCCACCTTATCTGATAAAGATTCATGTCTTTTTATGAGAATACATACTGTAAACTCTTGTGATCCATGAGCACATCAATATGAAACCTAGAAAGGTAATTCCTCTAAATCTTTAAGAGAAATACAGTAGCTTCTAACTCAAGATTGTGGGTTGGATAATTCTTTTCATGGGGTTTAAGCTGTCTAGAGGGATAGGCTATGACCTTACCTCTCTACATTAATACATTTCCAAGACCAACTCTAAAAGTATCACAATACACTATGAACCCATTTGTTCCATATGGAAAAGTCAAGACTGAAGCGGAAGTGAGTTGAGTGTATTCAACTCCTGAAAATTCTTCTCATAGGAATCTAACCACCAAAATTTAACCTTTTTCTGGGTTAGTCTCGACATGGGGAAAGTAATAGAAGAAAACCCTTCAACAAACTATTTGTAATAACCAACTAAACCCAAGAAACTACTAATGTTTAATAGAGAGATAGGTCTAGTCCAGTTTCTCACTGCTTTGGTCTTTTAAGGATCAACTCGAATGCCATCACTGAAAACTATGTGACCAAGGAAAGCTACTTATCTTATCCAGAATTCATACTTTCTAAACTTAGAGAATGTCTGATGGTCCCTAAGGAACTACAACACAACTCTCAGATAGTCTCCATGATCATTCTCACTACGGGAATAGACAAGGATATCATCAATAAAAACTATTACGAACATGTCCAAGTATAGCTTGAACACCCTGTTCATCAAGTCCATGAAATCTATAGGGTCATTCATTAGTCCAAAATACATAACTAGGAATTAAAAGACACCATACCGAGTTCTAAAGGTTGTCTTCAGAATGTCGCATTCTCTAACTCTAAGTTGATGACAGCCAAATCCGAGGTCTATCTTAAAAAATTAACTTGCACCTTAAAGTTGGTTGAACAAGTCATCTATTCTGGGAAAAGAATACTTATTCTTGATGGTGAATTTGTCCAACTGACGGTAGTCAATGCACATTCTGAGAGAACCGTCTTTCTCGTGCACAAATAATACTAAAGCACCCTTTGGAGAAACACTGGGCCTAATGAAACCCTTATGTAAGAGATCTTTCAACTATTTTTTCAATTCCTTAATCTCAAATGGAGCCATTCTATAAGGTAGAATTGAGATAGGCTGGGTATCTGGAAGGAGATCTATTCCAAAGTCAATTTTCCTTTTAAGAGGAATTCTGGGAAGATATTAGAGAAAAACATCTAGAAATTCCCTTACTATTGACATTGACTCAAGACTTGGATTCTTAGAATTTGAGTCTTTAAATCAGACAAGATTCTACATACAACCCTTAGATATCATCTTTCTAGCCTTTATATAGGAAACAAACTAACCCTTAAGCACTAAAGTACCACCCCTATATTCGATGACTGTCTTATTAGGAAGTTAGAGATGGATAATTCTATTTATTCAATCAACTAAGGCATAACATAAGTTGAGCCAATCAACGCCAATAATGATATCAAAATTAGTGATCTCTAATTCCATAAGATAAACTAAAGTAACTTTCTAAGACACAGTGACAGGATAATTTCTGTATACCTATCTGGCTATAATAGAATTACCCACTAGGGTAGATACTGAGAAAGGCTCTACTAATATTTATGGATTAACACCGAAGTATACAGCTATGTAAGGAGTCACAAAAGAAAGTGAAGCTCTAAGATATAATAATGCATATACATGAAGATGGAAGATTTGTAATGTACCCGTAACCATATCAGGAGAATTTTCCTAATCATGACAAGTCTGGAAATCATATTATATATTCTGGAGCTGCCCACTGGTGACACTAGAAGTGGTACCCTGCTTAGTCGAGCGACCTGTTGAGGCTAATGAAAAGTTAGGATGACCCTGCTGACAAACATCTTTTCCCTACTGGCCAGCCCTCGAGCAATCCTTGATCATGTGGCCTAGTTTTCTATATCTACAACATACATCACTACCTGCTATGGATTTACGCTGATGATTCTTACAACATTTACTGTAGAGCGGATTTATATGACCACTCTTTTAACTACCTTGGGAGTTAGAACCTGGTGCTCTATCCCGACTGTCCTACCTGAACTTAGGCACTGGTGCACTAGCTGAAGATGGAGCTAGGGCTGAAAATTTTTAGCTGAATTAGGAACGTTTACCGCCTTCTGACCTTAGCTGAGAAAAGTTGAAACTACTTATTCTGGTCCTCTTATTCTCTCTCTTTATCCTTAAGCTTCTTCTCCTCAATTTGTTGAGCATAAACTTCAGTATGGATAGATCCATCTCCTTAATTAACATAGCGGTCCTACACTCCTTGACCATACTATTAGATACACCGTATACGAACTTACTCATCCTGTACCTTGACTTGGCCACCATAGTTGGAGTATACCTCACCAATTGAGTAAACTTGAGAAAGTACTCCTTCACACTTATACTACCCTGCTTCAAAATTTATGAGCTCCTGAACCATCGTTTCCCTCAACTCTAGTGGAAAGAACCTGTCTAAGAAAGTCATGGAAAACTTCTCCCACTCTATAGGCCCTTCCTCAACACCTCTATCCTCCTTCCACTTCTTAAACTAGGAGTGAGCTACTCCTTGCAACTGGTATGTAGTTAATTCTGAACTCTCATTGGAAGTGACACCCATGATGTCAGCCACTTTTTGTACCCCATCCAGGAACTCCTATGAATCCTCCTCAGCCTTGGATCCAGAAAATAATAGGGGATTAATTCGAGTGAAGTCTCGAATCCTGGCTGCAACTATTTTCACCACTTGATTGGCTGGAGCAACAACCTGCTGGTTGTTCTGAGCAGCCACAGAATGATCATTCAGAGAATCTTCCTGAATAGGTGGTGGTGTGGGCTGACCTCTATTCGTTTTTCTGTTGTTTCTTCTAATAGTTATTTTCTATAAATAGAGTGAAGGATGAGTTAGAAAGAGAAATTCAATAGATCTCATGATCTTTCTTACGACATAAACACTGAAAGAAGGAAGACTTTCCTAAACACTCCTTATAGCCTCTTGTCCATAAGTGTGGAGTTCTGCACACCCATGCGTAAAACTCTACTCAACATGGCTTTTAGACACCCTAGGATACTTTAAAAGCTTAGGCTCTGATACTAAGTTTTGTCATGACACGAGGCTACCCCCTCGTGATCAATATGTGATAAGTACTTTGAATGTACTAGTAGATGAGGTAAGGACTCATTAAAATACATATGGCAACTGAACATGAATACATGGACATATATAACTAAGAATGTAAAACCAAGTAAAGCATGTATTGAAAAGATCTAAAAAAACATGAATAATCTATAAAACTGACTAAATAATTATGGAAATCTAATTACTTGGACAAGCAAACTTGGATTGAGATAAACTGAAAATTGAATGAAACCATGGGAGATATTAGGTAATCGATAAGCCCCAATCTGAGCACATTGGGGTCTAACCTTTAATCCCAATTGGAAGGGTGTCCGTACCTTGCCATGATTACTGACCTATGGTTGTGTGGATCCATTAAACTAGTGTTTGAAGGACTAAGAAGTCACCCTCTACTGGTAGATGATCCTATAAGATATGTGTCAACCCTCGATTAGAAGGATAACATCTTAAACCTATGCTGGCTACATAGTTTCAAAACCCAGGGATTAATACTAAGGGTCACACCCTCTATTAGCAAGTGAGCCCCAATTCCTGGGTTGACTCATTGCTAAATTCTACACCTAACTGAACTTACATTGGTATTGACTTAAGTTCAACTAAACATAACAACTGATAGCGCTCAACATGATCATAACAACTGAGTACATTAATTCATGGCTTAACTAACTTCTAATTTGCAAGGTCTGAAATATAAGTAAACACATGGGTATCAGGTATTTATAACCCGCCAACACTGAATGACTACAATCTCAGATAACAACAATAAGAAAGTGATATAACATCATAGTTCAAGGACCCAAAACATAATATATTCATTAAAATAATGAGTTTCATTAGTTGGAACATGGGAATGAGTCAACCACGGCAAGGTAAAATACACACTTTTATTAATGCACAAATTGGATAATTTAACATAGAATTAATTTAAATATACATAGTAACTTGAAATTCAAAGCATTACATAACCTAATTTACATGAGATCATATGAGGACATGCATTGAATTCAATTTCTAAGGAAAAACATGGATTAAACTCATCTTAAACATGTAAGATTTAATAAAAAAAGAAATAGTTCATACTTTAATCAAAGAGAGGGTGTTTGCGCTCAATGGGTAAAAGGAACCCATTGATGAATACCCTACATACCTTAAAGTTCTTGTCTTGGTGAATTAAACTTGACCTTTGAAACTTGGGAGATGATCTTGAGAAGAAACCCTAATCTTGTTCTTGAGAATAGAAGTAGGGATTTTGTGTTGTTTAATTGATGAAAAAGAGAAGAAAAGTAATGCCCCTTGGGGTTAAGTTTCGTGTGTTAGGACTTATAAGGGGAGAAAAGACCAGAAATCCCCATAAAAACCTTCTGGAAGTCTTTTGGAAGCCGTTTCAACATATTTGCGTATGACTTGTATGTTCTGGGTACGGGTCATACCTTGAGTCATCACTAGGAACCCAAATTTTAACCCCTACTATTGTGGGTACGACTCCTCCTAATGACTCATATTCTCACCTTACGACTTCTAAGGTTAAGTCATACCTTAGATAGAATATCGCCCATCACACTCTGTTGTGGGTATAAGTTGAACGTACGACTTGTCTGATGTCCATACGACTCAAAGGCATGAGTCATATATTGTACAGTGACTTCAAAATATGGGGTATTACAAAGGGTACATAGAAATCCCTTCTCCTTAAAAAGAATGCTAATGACCTGTCTTGCAATCTATAGTCGGTATGATGATACTAGTACTTATATCCTTGGTTAATAACAAAGGAAATGGTGGTCTTGGTTATATGGTAATGGTTTTAATTAGGCAATAATGGTGGGGTGTTATATCAAACCATGAAGGTGTGCTTCTAATGGACGGACACTGGAAACTCATGTTTGTCTACATAAGGATTGGTCATGATGACCATATGGGGTACATGGGAATCCCTTAAGTTACACTTGTATATATGTATTATACAGAGCGAAGAGTACATAGCATTCCCCTACTCCTATGGTATCTCTGGTTCATGCATATACATGCATCGAGGCCCCATAAGAGGGTTACACTGGACCTATATAGTCCATGGGTGGTTCTAGGATGATTAAGCTACACAAACCAAGGTTAATGGTTTAAATGCATGCTAAACCTGGTTCTCTTTCCAGGCATGGTTTATACATATATATATATGTATGGATATGTGTGCACATGGTTGTTTGTTTGGTTTTAAAGGTTGACATTACTTTATCATTATCCTGAGTATTTGCCAACGTTAACTCGCTAACCCATTTTAGGGTAGTTTTATCCACACACGATGCAGAAGCCAACCATGATACTCCTACTTCTTAGTGATTAGATTCAGGATTAGCTGTTGTATTGAAGTGGTGATATTCCATACTCTGGAAGGCTCTATGTCATATCATGGACATCTTTTTATATTTTGGTTATTTTATGGATATTGGCTTTGGCTATGGTTGGGGACATATCCTAATCAGATATTGTTTTTCCTTTGGTTAGAGGCTTTATGAAACTAGTATGGGTTGGAATGGGCGATGCTGGTATTGATGTCATCCTTAGTATTGGCATTGGTATTGGGGCTGATACCGTTTGACCAAATTTATGATTGTTCCATGCTTTTATGTTATTTTATGGATAGGAACACGTATTTTATAGTGGTTTGGTTATGGTTTTTGGTTGGTATTGGATGGTTGGACTTGGGTTGGTCACGATTATAGACCTATCCCGAAGTCTGGAACTGAAATCAATGCTACCGTGCTATATATTCAAAATTCATCTAACTGGGGGTATATGTTAGAGGTTGGGTTGGGTAACAGGGGTGGTCCCCGATCCTGGTTGGACTTGGGATGCCCAATACGACAAGGCCCTAGTTTGGGTCGTGTCATTAACCCAAACAAGGTTAGGGTTAAACCCACATAGAATAGGCTAAATATCTTTCATGAATTTGCTGAAATAACTGAAAAATTAAATGTTGGAACAAACTACAGAATCAAAAACTACAACTAAGATGCAAAAACAAAATAACAATAAATTAAAGGATAGATAGAAGAGTAGATAGATATACATAAGAAGATGACAAATGGACAACCAAATGGTGTATCAAACCCAAAAACCTCCCTTATTTATTACCCATAAACACCTATCTCTTACGTAGACCTCAAGGGAATTTGATTCTCGAGCAACCCACATTTCTAAACAAAAGATCAACACAAGTAATTCCATACTTGCCACAATCTAATCCAAGCTTGTCTCACACTTTCAATAGAGTTTATCTTCATAATTCATTAAAATCTAAGAAAATGAAATTTCTAAGGCTCTATTTATAGCCTAGGGTTAATTATTACATCTTATGGGCCGTAAAGTGACCCATTTGTGAAAGAAATGGCTTAGAAGCCCACTAACATCCGCTTGAGCAATTCGAAATCACATAGGGAACATAGTGGACTATTTTGAACCGCTCAAGTGGTTCTAGAGCAGGTTGGGTGCACCTCCAAAGCATGTGGGGCCAATGTCATCTTCCAAGTGCTTTCTAGTCCTATTTTTCCTCCCCTTGGCCTCTCTAACGTCCCTTAAACCTCCTTGATAATCATAATAATCAAATGGACACCTTTTAATAGCCACCAAGAAGTCATCAAGTGTCTCTTGATCCATAATCAACCTCTCTAACGATCCGGAGGCCATTTGGATTGTATCATCCTCTCCTTCTTAAAGAAGATTTTCCCTCAAATATATAACCTTTAAACATAAGAGAAGAACACACAACCAATATTTCCTCGTGGTACGAGGGTTAGCACAATGATTAAAATTAAAACATCCATGCCAAGGAGACACCCATTTCACATATAACCAAACATCTTTCAAGACAATGGAAGAGAAGTCAATATTTAAAGTGCAAAGGAGTTGGCTATGCTAAGCATCAAGAAATTCTTCTAAGTTAGTTCCATTAAAAATATGTCCATCAACCTCATTATGAGAAAAATATCATCATGCCAAGGTTTCTCATACTTAAGATATAACCAAGCATCAAAATAATCAATCAAGGGTGTGTAGCCCCATATTATAGAAGCTACTTGGCCATTCAAGAGATTTGGACAATGGAGAAAGCTAAAGGAACAATGGTAGTAAATCAATTACTCATGAAGACTCATATGGGTAACATGCCTTAACAAGCACATAACCCCTCTATACCACTCATATTTGTTGTAGATGCCTCCCATGCACAACTTGGGTCTATCAAGTGGATTCTAAATCCCAAGAAAGACTTTACATCATAGGGAAGGGTCACAACATCGTCATTCAAACTTTTCTTGTCATCTAGACCAAGCATCAAATTGGGTGTATGAAAATCACCAAATACCATTAGGTCCCCAAGATCAAATGGAAGAATTAGCCATGAACATGGGTCATGGCAATACTCACTTTCCCTAAAGGTGCCATTTTCACCATTAAGTTTACCCTCTACATAACTAGTTACAATTTCATAAGCAAAGAGAGGGTAGAGAAAGGTATCACACAAATTAACTTCAACTAAGGTATCCTTATGCATATACTCATTATCGGATTTAAGACCATCACTATTATTATTCTCATCAATAGAGGCACACAATGAATAAGGAACAATTTCCAAACAAGTAACACCTTTTGTTTCAAGGGGTGAATCCTTGAGTAAACACAAACTACCACTAACATTAAAGGAGTCATTACCCAAGTCATCACAAGAATCAAGAAATTCATCCTCATAATTATCAAACAAGGGTGTGGTGTCGTATAAGGTATCACAACCACAATCATTTTCATAGGAACAATCACTAATTAGGTTTCTTAAATATTTAAATAAATCAAAGTTATCATCACCCAATTGATCATTCCTTTCAAAAACTTCACATCTCTTTCCCTTAAGAGTACTCTCATCTTCAAAAAAGAGATTTTTATCCTTAGGAGGAATTTTGTCAAACCATAGTGGGTTGCCATATGGGATATAGCCCTCAAGATGAGCTACATCATCAATGTTATCCACACCACTAGGTAATCCACTAGGAGTGATTTCATCATTTTCAAATAAGATATTGTTCTTAAAGAGAGAAGGATCTATCCATGAATAGGATTTAGAACATGTAATCTCACTCTCTAAAACATAACTATCAAGTGTCAAAGATGTTTCAAACACATAGTTATCCCTATGAGCCAAGTAAGTAATAGGAGCCTTACTAAAAGTCATGCTCAAAGGGTCACTCCTAATTAGACCCAAATTTATAATATCATCACTCACTTGAGATTCATTAATCACATCATAAAAATCCTTAAGTAGTGGGCTAGTTTCACTCACAAGTTGATCAAGATAAATTTCACATAACAATGTATCATTTATCACATTGGCTTCAGCACTAGGTGGACACAAATCAATCTTACTAGAAGAGTTAATTTTGTTATCATTAGGATCAACTAGTGTATCCACGCTCTCAAGTTTTACATTATCATCATCATTAAGTAAAGATACATTAGTCTCTCCTAAAGATAAGCTATCATTCACAGTTAGTTAGCTACTAGCCTTATAGTGATATTTCACATTTGCTAGAGTGCAGGAATTAGCTTAGTTACCTTGAAGTTCATTTTGAGCATGTCCACTCAAGGGATCTTGAAGGTTGGAGTTATGATAGTTTAGACAATCTATCATGTCATCCATCCTCCCACACATGTTATCTATATTACGATCGAGAGCTTCAAGGGCCGCTATGATAGTATTTGAGGTGTTGTCATGCATGGTACGTAATAAAATAAATATTAAACAAAAAAAAACAACAAACAAGTTAATGTTAGGAAAATCAACCTCACAAGCCATCAAAGTTCACATTTTTGTGTTGTCTCCCAATTGGCATCGTAAGTGTTGATAAATTTTTTATACTCCAATGAGTTTCCTTGTTACCAATTGTGCCTTGACGTCGGATGAATTCTTGTTTGAAACACTCAAATAAACAAAATTACTTATGGAATTGATCCAAGAAATAATAATAAATTCAAAAGAGAAAATCTTGAATAAAATAGGACGATGAAAGAAATAGGACTCAAGAACTAGTCAATCAACTTAGTAGATGAATTACTAGTTAATAAGAAGTTTAAGAATCAAATAAGATATTAAGAACCAAGAAATTGAAACTAAAGAATCAAAATTTGAGAAATGGAGTAATTATAGTTTTGAAATACACTTTGGAAACTTGAATTTGATGTTTGGAACTTGATCTACGTTGGAAGGGGTGAATCTGTATTGGAAGGAAGGTGTTCTATGTTGGATCTGTGTTAGGACCTTCTCTAGTAGGTGTTGAACACCTTGTACGTAGGTGAGCATCCTTAGATACTATTTCGTGGTGCTGCAGCACCTTGGGCGCACCTCAAGGGCACTTCAAAGGTAGATCGACCAAAAAATAGCTTGCATTGTACCTCTTGTATTTCCTAATGGTCCCCCATTTGTCATCTCCTTGAAATATTCTTGTGGATCTTCAAAAGGTGCTTTGTACCAACACTTCTGCACACATTTCCTTTCTCTTTTAAGGATCTAACAACCAATTATAGCTGAAAATCCTTTTTGAAGATCACAATTTCTTCAAGAAAACCAAGAACACCAAAATTTCCAACTTTGCTCCTTAGCTTGAAATAAGTTGAAATTTTGAATGTAAGCACTTTTCAATGTTTACTCATTCCAAACATCACTTAGCTCAAATTCTTCACAAATTTTTGAGATTTTTCAACCCACTTCACTTTTCTTCAAGTCCAAGCTTACAACATTGGTAGCTCACTTAATATGACTCTAATTAATCTCAAATTTGAAGCCAAGAACACAAATCTAACACTAGAAACACAAGAAAAACACAAAATCAAAAAATCAAAATTTAACATAAGAACAAAACTGTGGATAGTAAATTTTTGTGATTTTTTTATTTTCTAAGATGACTAGACCCAAGATTGATTTCATAAGAACAAAATCAATCTCAGCTCTGATACCAAATGACATGGGAACAAACTACAAAAGCAAAAACTAAAACTAAGAGACAAAAACAAAGGAACAATAAACTAAAGAATAGATAGAAAGATAGATAGATAGACACAAGAAGATAACAAAAGGGCAACCAAAGGATGTATTAAACCCTAAAACCTTCATTATTGATTACCCACTAACACCTATCTCTTATGTATACATCAAAGGAATTGGATTCCCGAGCAACCCGCATTTCTATATGAAAGATCAGCACAAGTGATTCCACGCTTGCCACAAGATAATCCAAGCTTTCCATTCGCTCACAAAAGAGTAATCATTCATAATTCATCAAAGTATGAGTAAATGAAATGTCTAAGGTTCTATTGATAGTCTAGGGTTAATTCTTACATATTATGCACCCAAAAGTGACCCATTTAGGAAAGACAATGCATAAAAGCCCATTAAGCATTCACTTGAGCAATTCTAAAGCATATGGGGCTTACATGTGGAACATAGTAGACTGTTTTGACCCACTCTAGCGGTTCTAGAGTAGGTTGGGCTCACCTCCAAAGCATGTGGTTTGCATGCCATCTTTTGGGGACTCTCTAGCCCCATTTTGCGTTCCCTAGGCCTCTATAACGTCCCTTGAACCTTCTTGATCACCATAATCATCCAATGGACACATTTTTATAGCCACTAAGAATTCATCAAGTATATCTTGACCCATAATCATCCTCTCTAATGATTTAGAGGCCATTTAGATTGTATTAAAATACAGAAAAGTAAATGGGGGGATTTTGTTAGAACAATATCAATAGTAATAAAACTTGGTTATTTTGGTTGAAATTAATATGAGAGGAATACTAGGACTGTGTTCTCCCTAACTTCCTCACTCTGTAGACTTATTGTGCTCCAATGAACTATCCCAATACCATGCATGCAAAATCTGATATGATATGTATCACAGACCATCTTGTGAACACCTTTAGTGAATTTCACTCTTTACCTTTTGACTTTCAGAGTGCCGCCTTACAAACCCTTATCCTAACTTCTAGATTAACTATTACCTTTTAAGTCTCAAGTTAATTGGATTAGGGTTGGTATCCTTAGATTATTGTTGTGAACTTACTTTCCTAACCTCTACCCCTCTTTTGAAGTAAGTATTGAATACAAAAAGGTTCTTAAATTCTGAAAAAATTAAGAAAGAAATCAAACAAAAGATGATCACAATACTGGCAAGAATATTGATCAAGAATGACTTTGCACTTTCTTTACTTCATTATCCATTATGTTTTCCATAACCCTGGTTAGGTGGTTTAGCCAATCATGTTTGCAAGTACATTTATTGAATTCAACAAAGAAAGCATATGAATAATTTTACAATAATTTAAGAACAAAACCCAATCTCAAATTAATAATCTACCATAAAAATCAAGAACAATGGATTCTAAGATCAAAAGTCAAATATCAGAATCAATATAATATTGTGAATGTAAAAAGTGCATAAATTAATACAAAAACATTAAAAAGGTATTATACATCAGAACCCTAAAAGTCCTAACCAAAATAAGCAAGGAATACTGGGTTAGTGACCATTTGTGATCCTGCTTATAGGTCATAAGTGCTACTTTAAGGACCCATAGGTGGCTAGTAAGTATCAGTCAAGTTGAACAGCTTCATAATCCCAACCTACGATGGAACTTACAAGGGGCGTAAATGGTACTTATGCCCTATAAGTAGTGTCGTAACTCTCCTACCAAATTTTTTAGACTTCAGAGGTTTAGAAAATTTTTCTCTGATAGTTATGTGGCCATTTACGGTGGCCGTAAGTGCCACGTATAGCTCGTAAGTGGGCCCATAAGTGGTCCCTTCTGTACACTTTAACTCTTTTTCTTTTCATCTCCAGAACCTAGTTTCCTATAAAACAAACCCTACAAGCATAATATCTAACAAATAGGACCTAAGTACTTGTATATTTTTCACTTTTAAGCATTGAAAGTGCCATAAAACCATGGAACATCAACTAAATAAGTATTAGACCCTACCAAAGATGATAATTCAATGCAATATGGGATGATAATGGGATGATGATGCATGGTGAAAGTCATTGTATGACGTTCTATGCACACCCACAAAGCTTGCAACTTTTATGTAGGAATCATGGGGATTCACAACCAATATACTATATCTCATATTTCAATATCAATCATAATCAACCTTTTTGGAAAATAACCTCGACCTAGGGTGTTTCAAAATATCACAATCAACATTGCCAGCAAGACCTCGGCTAAGGGTTTATTGAAAAAGTGTCTTCAAAAACTCTATTTTCCAATGGTACCAATGTCTCATGAATATGCATGCATGATATGTGGATGTAATGCTTACAAACAATCAGTATAAGGATCAAAATTAAGTCAATGCATGTATAAGTCAGGTTAAAATTAACTTAATATATCATTAATTCATGTTTCCCATTTCCACTTGGCACCACCAGAATAAATAATCATGTAGTCATCAATAATATCATTTCTGACCCTCACTCAAGAATCACTGCATGAAAATATAATTAAATTTTCAAATAAGGTCGACAATGTTAAGTCAAGCCCCTACTCAGGTGACACAATGATAGATAAGGCTTCCTAATGCACAGATAAAGCATATGATGACAAGTCAATCTCCCACTTGGGTGATACAATAATAAAAAAGTCATTTAATGCAAAACATGACTAATAACATCAAGTATATACCCTACTCAGGCATCATAATAATATATCTTCTCAAATCAATAAGTAATATGCACATAAGCCCCTACTATACACATAATCACAAATAGTTACTCAAGACTATAAATATATTTATATAAGTCCCACATGGGCAACAAGAAATAAAGAACAACCCTAATAATAATATTTCAGAACAACCCAAATCTAGTTTGTTTCATTCACGAAGTCTAATCAACTAATACAAGTCCGTTTATACTCTATGTGTTTACTAAACCTTAAACATTCCATAATAAGATAAGAATAACCTAACCATCCTCTAGAAACTACAAGCTTATAATTTAGGAAACCCTTATCAATTATTTAAGAACACTAGGTTATCCATTCATAATCCATCCTGGAGGTACTGTCATGACTCGACACTATCCCCTAGCCATAACATGGTGCTTAGAACCACAAGTGATCCTAAGCTAACCTATGAATTGCCATAATACTTGAGCAACTAATTTAAAATACATATAATAGCTAAATTTATTGTGCGGAAACATAATCATGAGAAAATCCAAATAAGTATAATACTGATAAAATTTACAACATGATAAGACTGAAGAGAGAACTTTAATTACATATCATGACTATGACTGACTATCTATGAAGCCTCTACTATACTGATAATAGGTAGCTGAGACATGCCTCCAACTACCACTAATTAATACATAATAATAATAATAATATAGTACATGAATTACAATTGACTGGAGTTCCCAAGATAGGAGAACTCATCACATGTTGGCTGAGAGCTGAGAGTTGTCTGACCTTGGTGTATGAGCTATATATGGTACCTACATTATGAAGGATGTATCCACAAATGCATATATGTGGTCAGTACTTAGGAAAGTATTAACTATATGAGGGAATACACTAAATCATAGAAATAATGAATGTATGTTTTAAATCTAAGAACATAAGTTATTTGCAAAAACATGCATTTAACTCATGGTTGTACGTGAAAAATGATAAGTCATAGTGAGATTTATAAATCATGAGCTGAAAATAACTCTGTAATCTGGGAAGTGGTAGGAACATAAATACTATATGTAAATCTCATGTAAAGCTGAACATGCAGTAAAACTGAATTAAGGATCATGTATAGGATCATGTAAAACTGAGAATGCAAGACCAAGCATAAACATATACTGGTATGATTTGAATAACTGAACAACTGATATCCGAATAACTGAATAACTGATGTATGAATACTTGGTCATGCAAACTGAACTTACACACTCAAAATATTGTACTGATACTATTGGAGCCAGCTATAACTAACCTACCTCATTCTGAACTATCGGGATCCAACATATAACCCCAGTTGGAAGGGTGTTGGTACTTTGCCAAGGGTACCAACATATGACTGATGATGTGGATCCACAAGGTTGATGTCTCAAAGGATGAGAGTGTCATGCCTAATTGATGAGGGACCCCTCATAATCTAAGATGGCGTTGTAGGTATAGAACTTAGGGACTTCTACTAATGACTCATACCTAATTGACGGGGGAGTCGTCATCCCTGCATTCACTCGGTACTAAGTGTTACTCCCAACTGAATGACACATATATTATTATTGGTTTAACATGACATGGTACTGTACTTATAAGTGCTCAGTATATACATGGTAATCAGAATGTGATAATAAAATTGTGGTCAATTTGACTTGTTACTTGAAAATGAATTCTTGTAAAAACAAATAGGTATTGGGTGTTCATAACCCACCAGTACTGAAAAATATTTAAATATGATAACAACGCTTAAAATGGTGGTATGAAATCATAGTTCAAAGGCCCAAAACATAAGATAATTTCAATAATTCATCGAAATACATAAACTTGAACATGGGGATGAGTTAAACTTGAGAAAACAACATATTCACACGATTTAATACATAACTTAGAGAGTTGACGTGGAATCACTTTAATAGAACATGAGTAATTGAAATCTAAAGCATGAAATAAACTAGTTTACATTGGAACACATGTTGACATTGCTTGAATTCAAATTACTAATAAATATATGGATTAAGTTCATGGATTAAGTTCATAAGTTGCATGGATAATTTGATAAAATAGGATACAATTCATACTTTAAACCAAAAGAGGGTTTTTGGGCTCAATGGTTGAAAGGAACCCATTTATGAATACCCCACATACCTCAATGGTTAGATTCTTGAAGAAGTCTTGAACTTGAAAACTTGAAATCTTGAATTCTTCGGAGGAGAATCTTGGATTCTTCATTCTTGGGAAGGGAAGGGTTTCTACGTGAGTATTTTTTAGGATAATGGGCAAATAATGCCCTTTTGAGTGTGATAAGTCATGTTTTGGTTGACTGGACTTGAGGGGAAAGGACCATATTATCCCTTGGCCCCATTAATTATGAAGCTGAAAATACAATGCCTCCGCATTATAGACCCTTCAGTGGGGGAATATATTTTGCAGTATGGACCCTTTTATGAGAGAATAGCCTATGTGGCACGGGCCATATTTTGGGGGAATAGCCTACATGGCGCAGAGCTATCGTTGACCCTTATTGTTTCTCACAAAAATGGTCATAACATTTTTCTCGATTATCAAATTAAGACGAAATTGGATGCATTGGAAAGAGGACTCAATTATCTATAATTTGGTGGATCTTTAGCTGAAAAATTCTACATATTCCAAAAGTTATACACATTCAAAGTTGACTCTTGTAGGATCGAATACCAAAATTTGGCTAAATTAAAGGTTCTTAGCTCAACTTTACTCTAAGTGTTTCCTATGAATATTTTTCACCTCATAATCACTCTTCACACCAGGCTAATGATCATGACATATGTATTCAAATATAAATCATGGGATTTGAGTTTTTACATGTAGGAACTATGGTTCAAAGTCTATCCCAAAAGATGGGGTGTTACATTATCTCCCCCTTGGAATTATTCTTCCTGGAATGATGGATAGGAACTTGTTTAAGTCTTAGAATTATGGAATGATGTAGACATTACTTGTCTACTAACAAAGGATATAGCTGAGCTGGCACATTAATAACATCCATCATGAAACTAATTTTTAAGCCGACTTGACTGTATTGACTGAAAGGTGCTAATTCATGATGAGAGCTTAGGACTTACTTCAAATGTTCATAAAACTATCATACATGTAGAACTGCGAAGTGATAACTGATGCAATAAAATTCCAAAACTTACAAAGAAAGGAATAAAGTACATAACTTCTCATTAGGAATTATCCCTCAACAAAACACGTATAGGAATCAAAGGAACAAGAGCTTCATGGCAATGGCAAGTACATTATGTAAGCATGAATTATGAGATAATGTAACTAAGGTCATACGAGGGTATTGTATGTCTGAGATGGAATACTTGAAAAACTGAGATCATTCACTGAATACTTATGAAATAAATCATGACTAAATATCTGAATCGTAGGAATGATGCTTGGACTGAACTGAATTTGCAATTTGCATGGACATGCATAAATTACCTCATGAAATAGCCATACTTATGAAACTTCGGATAGTAATACTAGATGAAAGGATGGAAAACTATAGGAGCTTATCCGTTGGATTGCTAAAGTGAATTGCTGGCTATACAGACTGGATCAAACTAAAAACTTATACTCAAATAGAGTATTTCTTCAATACCCTTTCTAAGAAATGCTAATAACATTAGGAAGCAAGGAATCTTGGACATGATCTGAGTGAGATATCTAAATAAGGAATCACAACATGGATACAACACTATAACATGAAATATAGGCCTATGAAACATAAGCTAGGATACGATTACTATGCCTTAGGCAAGGCAACTTCTATATTTCAAGCTTAGCCACACTTCTCAAATACTACCTCAACCATACTTGTCATCTTGAATACTATGCTAATTTGATTCAACTTATAATTCTCACATGGTTAAATATAACTAATCTAGCCAAAGTTTGAGTTGAACTACATACTCTCTCCATGTTCAAGCCTAACTCAAAATTACAAGGTGCAACACCTAACATCGTAATACTAGTCTAAACCACAGATTCAATACCCCATGCGTGTTTCACAGTTCTCATCTCAAGAATAATTCTTCTTACCACTTCAACAACTAAATTCAACCTCTTCTTCTTACCACTTCAACAACTAAATTCAACCTCTTACCAGGAATTCATGAGAGCACAACGCATCCATCCACTTATATACCAACATGATATTCAAGCCTATCATTATAACCATATATAAGATTCTGGTCAACCAACTCACCTAGGAACTTTTACTACATTCTCAAATATCTCTTGTCAACAACAACTCCCATGCACTATCCCCAATAAAACACAAATGGAATTCTCAACTAACCATGACATATATTAAAATATTTACCTTAATATTCCTTCAAACTTATAGCCTTACATAGAACAAGAGTACAACAATCTTTTCTTAATATGGAATATTTCCTCTCTCCCATCTAAACCATTGATAATCAATTTTTTATCACCACAACCTTAACAAAAGGAGAGGTTACTGAAAGGTTAGAACATGAGGACCTAAAACATAAAAAAATACTATGAAGAACTTGGACACTTAACTGAGGCCTGAGGAATAGAGTATCCATGGCATGGATTCATTAAAGACATCTAAAATAAGCACATAAATGACATAATCTAAATTTAATTGATCATTAAGAGTAAACCATGAGTTATAGGAACTGAGCATACTGTAAAGCATGAGTACATGAGTCATGAGCTACATAACCTGAGTTTGGAGTTCTTAAATTTATTGAATATGATTCTTACTGCTGAGTGAATTGGAAATCATTATAATACAAACTGGAGCATACATGATTCTATGGAAAGTGCATGAATATGAGCTATGATCATAGAGCTGAGATATAAGGCATGAGTAGATATCGTAATGACTGAATTACAAAACTTTGCATTGAGATAAGAATGTTACGAGAATATTCTTCCCTTAGTGTTGTTCTACAACACATTGGTATCACTACTAGATCTGAGAGCCTGATTTGTTTTTTTGTTCTATAATCTTCCTCTTAGATTAAATCTATCATTTTAAGTCTATGGTCTCTCTTAATAAACTCTAAACTAAACTGCAGCCAGTTTACTCTAGAGTCTGGAATATAATAATACAAATCAATAATAAACTTACCTTGAAAGACTACACCTAAAATACTTCATTTTGAGACAGAACTCTTAATTTTTATATCCCTAATAATCATAATACAATAACTTAAACACTGACTAACTTAGAATCTTCAGGAGTATTACCATACCCTGAGTTGACACTATTAAGAATTTCAACTCTTTTTCCTATTACCTCTATCATCCATATTTCAAACTTAGATTCTAACACTTAACATGGATATCCACAAAATATCTCATACACTTATACCCTCTAGCTACTACTGGATAGGAATCATGAAATACTAATCCACACCAAATTTTATGAACATGTTCAACCTTAACAAGCTCCTCTACCTTTATGGCCACTGCCTAATCTCTATCCTGATAAAAGTATTAACATACTCTTAGTCTCCCTTAACTGATAAATTTCTCTCAAAGTTCTATTAAACAAACTACACAACACCTTTATGGTTTCATAGATACATAATCTACTAAATCCAGATAAAAACTTTCCCCACTTTACTATTGTTGAAATTTCTGGGTTCATGCTTCTAACTCTTGATCATATGCTTTCATAGGATTCTAAGAAGGGATTTGAGGGCATATCTGACTTTGTCTTAGCGCACGATTTTCATGAACATGAATGAAATCTTTAAAACTTCAAAACTTAAAAGCACTAATGGGATACTTTCAAGCATGCGTGTAATACCATAATTGTCTGTAGGGATTGTCTAAGAAAACTCTACCTATAAGGATTTAAGCTTGCCTATTTTTGTTGCCTCAATAATAAGAAAGAGTTGGCACAAATTGATTAACATAAAAATCTGCATATATTCCTTAGAGAACACTTCTATTGCACGATATGAGACATAAAATAAAGGAAACATTTCTTAAATGCCTTGTAACCTCTCAAAGAAAAGTATAGATGTCTCTGTACCATTCCGGACGAATCTACTAGACAGGACTTCATAGACACCCTAGGACACTTAAACTATGGTCTTTGATACCAAGTTTTTCATGACCCAACACTACCCCCTAGTCGTAACATAGCGGTTAGAACCACAAGTGATCCCAAGCTAACCCATGTACTGGTATGATACTTGAGCAACTGATTTAAAATGTATATGATCGCTAAATTTATTGTGCAGAATCATAATCATGAGAAAATCCAAATAACTATAATACTGATAAAGTTTACAACATAATAAGATAGAAGAAAGTACTTTAATTACATATCATGACTATGACTGACTATCTATGAAGCCTCTACTATACTGACTATAGGTAGCTGAGACATGCCTCCAACTACCACTAATTAATACATAAGACTAGTAACAATATAGTACATGAACTACAATTGACTGGAGTTCCCAAGATAGGAGAACTCATCACCTGCTGGCTAAGAGCTAAGAGTTGTTTGACCCTGGTGTATAAGCTATATCTGGTACCTATATTATGAAGGATGTAGCCACAAATGCATATATGTGGTTAGTACTTAGGAAAGTACTGAGTATACGAGGGAATACACTAAATCATAGAAATAATGAATGTATGTTTTAAATCTAAGAATATAAGTTATTTGCAAAAACATGCATTTAACTCATGGTTGTACGTGAAAAATGATGTCATAGTGAGATTTATAAATCATGACCTGAAAACAACTCTGTAAGCTAGGAAGTGGTAGGGACATAAATACTATATGTAAATCTCATGTAAAGCTGAACATACTGTAATACTAAACTAAGGATCATGTATAGATACTGATCATAAAAACATGAACATATAAAATTGAGAATGGAAAACCAAGCATAAACATGTATTGGCATGATCTTAAAAACTAAATAACTGATATTTAAATAACTGAGGTCTGAATACTTGGTCATGTAAACTGAACTGACTCACTCTGAATACTATACTGAGACTGTGGGAGCTAGCAATAACCAATCTGAGCTATTGAGGTCCAACCTATAACCCCAGTTAAAAGGGTATTGGTACCTTACTAGGGGTACCAACACATGACTAACGATGTGGATCCACAAGGCCGATGTCCCGAAGGACGAGGGTGTCATGCCTATCTGATGGGGGACCCCCTATAATCTGCTGGTGCATTATAGGTCTGGAACTTAGGGACAGCTACTAACGACTCAAGCCTAACTGATGGGGAAGCTGCCATCCCTGTGTTTACTTAGTGCTAAGTGTTACTCCCAACTGAATGACACTGGTATTATTATTTGTTTAATACAACATGGTACTATAATGGTAACTGCTCAGCATAGACATGGTAATTTGAATGTGATAATAAAATCATGGTCTGGCTGACGTGTTACTTGAAAATGGAATCATGTAAAAACACATAGGTAGCGGGTGTTCATAATCATCCAGCACTGAAAGATACTAAAATACAATAACAACCCTTAAAATAGTGGTTGGAAATCATAGTTCAAAGGCCCAAAACATAAGACAATTTCAATAATTGAGCGACATACATGAACTTGATTATGGGGATGAGTTGAACTTAAGAAAACAATATATTCACATAATTTAATTCATAACTCGAAGATTTGACATGGAATCACTTGAATAGAACATGAGTAATTGAAATTTAAAGCATGAAATAAACTGGTTTACATAGGAACATATGTTGACATTACTTGAATTCAAATTACTAAGAAATACATGGATTATGTTCATAAGTTGCATGGATAATTTTATGAAATAGGATATAATTCATACTTTAAACCAAAATGAGGGTTTTAGGATCAAAGGGTGAAAGGAACCCATTGATGAATACCCCACATACCTCAATGGTTAGATTCTTGAAGAAGGCTTGAACTTGAAAACTTGAACTCTTTAATTCTTGGGAGGAGAAGCTTTAATTCTCCGTTCTTGGGAAGGGGAGGGTTTCTACGTGAGTTTTTTTGAGGAAAATTTGCAAATAATGCCCTTTCAAGTGTTATAAGTCATGTTTTGGAGGACTGGGTTTAAAGGGAAGGGACCAAATTACCCCTTGGCCCCTTTAATCATAAAGCTGGAAATACAACCCTTCCGCATCATGGACCCTACAGCGGAGGAATTTATTATGTGACATGGACCCTATTTTGAGGGAAAAACCTACGTGGTGCATACCTTATTCTGGGGGAATAGCCTACGTGGTGCGGGGTTATCGCGGACCCTTAATATTTCTCACAAAAATTGTTATAACATTTTACTAGAGTATCGAATTAAGGATAAATTGGATGCGTTGGAAAGAGAACTCAATTATCTATAATTTGGTGGGTCTTGAGCGGAAAAATTCTAGATAGTCCAGAAGTTATACCCATTCAAAGTTTACCCTTGTATGATCGAATACCAAAATTTAGCCGAATCAAAGGCTCTTAGCTCCACTTTGCTCTAAGTGTTTCCTATGAACATTTTTCATCTCATAAGCACTCTTCACAATAGGCTAATGATCATGACAGAAGTATTCAAATATAAATCATGGGATTTGAGTTTATACACATAGGAATGATGGTTCAAAGTCTAGCCCGAAAATGTAGGGTGTTACAGGTACTTTCAAGTGGCAAAGCTAACTAGAATAGGCATTTATCTAAATACATTCCATCAAAGACTCCAGTATCTACAGAGCTGCTCATCATATCACCTAAGCGGGACCTCCTATCCTAAATGAAAACAACTATATATCCAAAGAAGCATACAACACATAAACACTTTGGAAAAAGTCAACATAATCTCAACTTGTCCTAAATGAAGATTCACAAGTTCAAACACCATCCAAAGCCTCAATAAAAAATTTTACACCCTTTAATCAACACCAAATGCATCTAATAAACTCAAAAATGACATCTACAAGTCAAAAAAACCCAACGACACTCATATTGACCCTTATTTAAGCTGGGTTCAAAATGGGTTCAAAAAATGAGTCCAAAAATGAAAGAGGTAAAACTAAAATTTTATTTAAGAATAATGTTTCCCGTATCAAAAGGAGTCTATAGTTGAAAAACCATGTAAAATTGAGTAGAAATCAGACCTTGAATCAAAGAAAAATTCATTTAACTATTTACCATGCAGAATCCTAAAAACACATTTAAAATCACTAATTTGAAGTTTTCTTGATGATTAAGTCATTAAGGAATGACGAAATAAGAATTTGGGAACTTACACATAGAAGTAATCATGAAAACCCCTTGGAAATCACCTTAGTTTGAGCTCTAGAAGTCCAAAAGTGGAGAAATACAATTTGGAGTTAATTGGGATTTTAAGTCTGTCCAGGTCATTGTCCTTCGTGAATGCGGCCCATGGTCATGATCATGAGGTTGCCCATCATGGACCTTCATGACTGCAGGCCCCTAGCTGCAAATAATAAGAAGAAATGTCACAACCCTTCGAGAATGCGAGCCTTTGGTTGCGAATGCGGAGGTAGGGATAATAAAGCACCACGAACGTGAGCCTAAGGACTTGTACATAGAAAATAGAAGCATTCACCAGATGACAACTGAAAACCAATGGAGACATCAGTCAAAACTCTTCAAATGAACCTCGGGATTTGTTTGGGACCCTACAAAAACAAACCAATAATGCTTCTAAGATAATTTTGACTTTTTGGACTCAATGACGATGTCATATTTTCAAAAAAGGATAACTTTCAATAAATTAACCTTCGGGACCCATTTTCACTATATTCCAAATTAAGGGTTAAAGTGAGATATAAAAGTTTCAAAACCGAACCAACCCTGCTACTAACTCAAATTCAATATTTTGGATCTGCTGGCACCATCAAAAATACCATTTGGCACTCGAAACAAGAACTGTTGACCAAAGTAAATTATTGGCTCTTAAAGCCTCAATATAACCTTAAACTCATCCAAACCATGCCAACCATCCCCTCAACTCAATGTGAGTTTCATTATAGGACCCACCACTAAAAATCATATTCGTCCTTGAATATACAAGTACAAAAATGCCAAAATAATTATAGGGTAATAAATACCCTCGAGAAACATCAAAAAAACTCTCCAACATGGAGCCACAACTACAGAATTACTGGTCTAGCCATAGAGCCAGAAATATATTATATAAGGACTCACTAGGTCACATCACAAGCCTTTAAGGCCAAAGCATTAATGAAATTAAATTTACATATTTTCAAGCAACCTTTATACCTACAAACTGAGTAGACACAATAGAAGGCACAAATACACTCAAATAAACTGAACATGACAAAGAAACCACAAGACAATGGACACAACTACAAGACCAAAAATAATCCTCGGGCCTACCAAAAGCCAAGGATCCCATAAATCACCTATCTGCCAATTAAAATAGTAAATAAACTTTCTAAGGTTGATACTATCACTATCAAGCCAAACCACACCACAACCCTAGGTTACAACTACTAGGCAAAAAATTGATATCAGAGCAACCAAAAAACTTAAAGGTCACACTCGGCACACTTATACACCACCTAATATCCAAAACCTACAACTCAACCCTTTTAAATAACTGATAGGCACCATAACACTCTATAAACCATATGAATTAAATCTCTAAAAGACACCATAAACTCAAGTTACTCAATAGAATAAAACATGCAATCCTTAATATGTAAAAGCCATTAATCAACTTAAAGTCCTCATTAAGTTGGTAGGGTAAGAAGTTTTGCTAACCCCACACACATATGCAACCTATTATAATAAGCAGCAATCAACTTGTAGAACAAGTGCAACAATCACTATATCTCACTAATGGATGACCAAATGACGGATCAAACTAAGGAAAATCACTGCTAAACTCTGCATAAGCTATAGGTAAACCACACTATTAGGACAACAAATTCGTAACTCGAACCAATATCTAAACTTGGAATACCTCAAAATTGTCTATGAATAAGTTCAACCATACCTTAACTTAATCTTCCATTTAGTATTTTCTTTAACACAAAGCTATGGCATCGTAATACATACTCCAAAAATCAAAACTCACGAAAAAAATACCACATTAGGCCACTTTTCTATAGAAGTAACATTTGCTACAAGTAGTTTTTCTTTTTCTTTGAAACTCTTTCCACAACAAAGCAAGGACATCTCATAAGTTGAAATCCTTCAAACCTAACCAAGGAGTGTTTCAATACTGTTAGATTCCATCACAAAATAAATGCCAATCACTAACAAAGTAATCATTACACAAGGAATGAATGCCTAAAATTATTTCCATATCTAACTAGAATATTTCAAAGGAAATTTTTTAAAGTTTGTTTTACCAATTAGAACAATAAAGTAAACACCACTCATCATCCTACATAGTCAATATCATCAATACAACATTAACCCAAACCACAAATACATTGAAGAGCCCTTCCTAAAATGACTGACTCATGCACACACACTATTAATAATGCTTGTAGGAAATTCTACACAAGCTTTCCAGCAATAATTTTCTTTACTCAAAACTTGTCATCCCAATAATTGAAATTCTTTCTCAACACCAACTGACCCATGACTCTATAGAAAACCTTAGGATCACCTTTATAATCTAAATATGCAAAAAAACCACCACCAGTTAACCACTAACTACAATATAACCGTCAAAGAAATCATACCCAAATACATAAAATTCCATAAAACTCAAGAAATCAAGATTTATCCCACTATGCACTCTAAGTGAATCACAACATAAAATTGATACTCCCAATCCACCACAAAAGAATCATATAAGGGGTTGCAATATCAATATACCCTACAAAACTCAAGAATCATATTAAAACCCAATGCAAAACACATAGAAGAACGCAGCACCACAGTTAAGTAATACAAGATAAATAAGAAAGTATACTAAAACTATACCTGTAGATACAATATCAGAAACTCATGTCTCTTGTCCATCTTGTGGAACTCAATACTAAAACTTGTCATCTTTCCTAGAACAAGATGAATCATATCTCTATCTATGCTTTGGGAAATAGCAAACCAAAGAAGTTAGAGCCCACTAAACCAAATTAAAGGGCCTAAAGAACCACCATAATCTAACCCTTTCAAAGCAGAACTATAAAGATCCAAATGTCTATCCTGCATATTGATATGACTATCAAATCCCTGCGCTTTCTTCATGCAAGCCTCTTATGTATTTGTATGAACTCCTCTAAGAAGACTCAAGTAAATTGATCCCATAAAAGATGAGGTAGACCAACTGGTCTACCCTCTACAAAAGTCCTCTACCACTTTTTAGATAGCTCAATAAACTAAAAGAAAGTGAAGTCAACTTCACTGAAATCCATCAAAATCAACTTATGAAATCTGTCGCAACACCCAAGCAAGAATACGAGTGTCAATCCTAGGACCTTCATCAAATTTAGGAATATCTATCCTTATAAACTCTACATATCTACTATGTCTTTCTATGGACATAAAAAGTAAGGTCACTGTATATGGATTAATCCCTAAGAATACCTCATTAACACTAGGAGAACTAGTAGTAGTCACATCTGCATCTAGAATCTAAAGCCCTAATTGTAATGACCCTCCAGGTTATTTTCTGTATTTTTGCTTATTTTCACTACTTAGAGATTTTCTATAGCCTAAACTCATTTATGACTTTCTAGAACTGACAATCTGGTTATGGACAGTTCATTTGGTTTTTAGAGCCAATTCTCAATTTTATTTAAATTGGCTATCGAATGAAAATATTAAACAAACAACCTCATATGCCAATTCTAATAGTTCCAAAAACATTGGAATATTGATTTTAGGTGCACCCTTGGTCTAGGTCTCGAGGCTCCCAGACTCATTTTGGGATATTGGCCAAAAATTTAAAAAAAGAGCACATGGTTGTGGGACCCAATTTTTATTAAAACAACCTCGAATGGAAATTTTGACTATACCATTGAGTCTTGAATGTCAAATTTAATAGGGTAATATAGTTTTCTTGCATATACAAGATTTTAGATGAATCCCAAGGGGTTGGACGAGACATGGAATCATTCCAAATCTTAGCTGGTGTTGTTGCACCGTTTAAGCACCCTTTTGGGAAGTTTAAATAAAAGGGATACTAAAGAGACTGGCCCATTTCTTAAGTGACGAGGATGGCTCAATGGATGTTCGGTTAAGGGAACCTATACCACTTCAATGGTGGCCTCTTAAGCGACAACTTTACAGGAAACCATATGTCGCTAAAGCAACACTAGGTTTCTTAAGAGGCGATTGAGTAAGTACCCTAGTGTCTGCTTAAAAAATACATAGGCACTTGGTAAGCATATAAAAACCTGAATTAGCTTGATTTCTCCTTTTTATCTTCCACATTCAAGTATGAGAACCCTAAAAAGTGTGAAAAATTGGGAGAATTATTAGTGGGTGATTTTGGAGTGTCCGTAGGCTTGATTAACATGTTTTTTTCTCTAAATTCTTTGTAAGTTTCATCAAATTCCATTGTTAACTCTATTAAATTCCAAAATCCCTAGACTATTGGTGAGTTAATTGTAGAACCATTTGAGCTCGTAATTTACTTATTTTTTAGGGTAAAGGTTCTTTGAGCATAGAGGGATGCTTTTTCGTTTTTGAAAATGTGATCCTACAAATAGGTCCTACATGATATTTTTATGTAATTTTCGAGCCAAAGCACAATAGTGCAATATGGGTATCATTGTTCTAGTTTTGATGAATATATTATGATTTTGATAGCATGGCATCTTACGGAAGCATTGACAATGCCCAAGCTACACCTTCACTCTAAAGATGATTGCAGTCACAGTCAAATCTAGTAACCTAAAGTTGAGGTCAAATCCCAAGGGAATACATGGACTTGTGGATCTCAGATGCTACAACCAATGGGAAAAATTGGAAAAGTAAATGGGAGAATTTGAATAGCAATATCAAATAAGGAGTATTTATCAACTTCAGTTGTAATTAGTATTGGTGAACACTGGGATTATGTTCCCCCTAGCTTTTCAACTTCGTTGGCTTATCATGCTTTGTTGAACCAATCTGATACCTTGTATGCAAAATCTAATAAGTTATGTACCATCTACAGTCTTTTGGACAAGCAGATGGATTTCACCTTCTACCTTTTGAGTCTCCGAATGTCGTCTTACTAACTCTTATATTGAACCCAATTAACTATTACCTTTTGAGTCTCTAGTTATTAGATGATAGCTAACCATCTTACATAGATAATATCTAGTAGCATAGATCGACAATTAAACTTTAAATTAATATTGTAATTATCATTTCCTAATCACTACTCCTCTTTTGTAGTAAGTAGAAATAATATAGGTAAGATATTAATGTTGGCCACCACTGAAATAACTATTAAAGTGAAGATAATACAAGCATGCATAGGTATAGGTTCAGAACAATAATAGCACTTCCTCTTCTTCATCAATCTGCTAGGGTTTCATTAGCCGCTCATGCTTATGAAATAATCAATAAATTTCATGATTTAAATCATAGATGAAATCGTAATATTAAGAAGTAGAAAACCACAAAATCATAACTGAATTAATCAACTGAAATCAATACAAGAGAATTCCAAGACCAAGGTTGGATCTCAGAATCAAAATATGTTTTGTAACTATCAAAAGTGTGTTACTTCTACTAAAAAACACATAAGAGGTATTTATAGTACATGAGGAAATCCTAAAATGAAAGCTCAAATAAAATAGGAGAAAAAGGGGATGGTGGCCTCTTATGGTTCCTACTTGCGCCTTGTCTTTTGGCGTAGGTAGTACTTGCGGCATGTAGAGAGGCACAAGTGGTGATAGTAAGTGCCAGAAAAAAAATTCCTGCAAGTTATTTCTCGAGATTCTAGATTTCTGACACTTCCTTTATGCACATGCAGTCCACATGTTGACTTAGCAAGTGCCGGGAGTAATCTTTTTAGCTCTTCTTCAATTCCTGCAAATGGTCTGATCACGAACAAGGCAGAAAGTGTCCCGAACATCCATAATTTCTCCCATAAGTAGCCAAAAGCACCTTTTTCATCTTTTTCACAAACTTAGTATCCAAAACATGATTTCCTGCAAAAAAAATACCCAAAATGCATTATATCAAACAAACCAACCTCAAAAACTTGCATATTTTTAGAGTTTCAAGCATCGAAAGTTCAATATTTCTATAGCATATCAATACCTCAATTAAGAACATTTGCATGTCCTCAGGCAACAAAACACAACCAGACAAAAATGACGCTCAACAAGGAGAATCTATGTTATTCAAGGCAATCAATAAACACTTTAAGCTCAAAACACAACACCCCTTTCAATTTCACTTTTCAAAACCAACTGTTTATGAACATGAATAAAAACAATGTGACACAATCAGATCCAGGTTTGGCATTACATTAGCAACAGACAACAACATATATATACAAGTTACACTGCCGAAAACAAGCAAGTAGCTGGAAATATGGCTCATGTTCCATCATATTAAAGATGTCCCACTTACTCATATGAAATAATGCATGTCAAAGTAGGGACAATCAAGAGACACTCACAGTCAGAAGAGAAGTTCCAATCAATGTGCATCAAATACCATAAGTTTACCCTTATTTTCTTTACCCTAGCATTCAAACAGTAAAGTTGGGATCACTATAGGACTTTTCTTGGCTTGTAATGTAGGCTTTGGGGGCTGGTATGGTACACATGGACATATAAAGTGATTAAGCCTCATTAGCACTACACTAAATTTGGGGTCTCACTTATTAGCCAATTTTTTTTATTCCACCCTTATGTCTTCTTTGTATTCTTTAATGCATATTCAGGTTGGGTGTGGTCTTTTATTCTTTCCTTTTTAGTTTTGTGTAATTTTTATTTTATTTTTCCTTTTATACCACGCTCAGCCCTACTAGATTTTTTCTCTTATTTTACCCTTCTACATACCCACTTTACACTATGCACCCCTATGATAGCCACCCTCAACTTTTGCATTTTTCCTAAGTTGAGGTGCACAATATCTAAGGAGGACCAAACACAAAATATGTTTATTGTAATACAATAGAAAGGTGAAAGACGTAATAAGAAAAATAGGCTATAAGGCACAAAACAAGGATCAAGGAATACTATTTCACACATGGATGGTCATTTAGGATAAAAATGAACTAAACTAAAAAAAATGGCTTATATCCTTTCCTAACCGAATATCCTTCAACCTAGGAAAGACTAACCAGGCAAGTTTTGAATTTAACACAAAAACGGAACTAAGTAGAATCTCACACACACAGGGCACATAGTCAATAATACAAACTACTACCTATCCAGTTTGTGCAATTATTAGCAATGCTTATCATGTCCTTAATCATTTTTCCATAGCAAGATCCACAATGTTCACACATATATACATTTACATAGTTCTAAAAAACAAAATTTTGGAGGGGTAAAAATCCATAAAAACATGATAACTTCCCTAAATACTTAAAAATCTCCTAATTACACAAAACATATCACAATATGAAACAAAACACAATACAACACAAATTAACCTAGACTTACCAATTCTACAATCATACCACGATTGACAGGAAAAGAAGAATGGTAATAAAAACCCATGAGGGCTATGGTATGTCCCACCCCCAACTAAAAACTATGCGCTATCCTCAATGCACTAAAATAAAGTAAAATAAAGGGAAGTGAGAACATACCTGGGATGCACTAGGCATTAGTGTCATGATCTTCCCCAGATGAGGGTATATCCACTAGTGAGGGCCAAAGTAATGACGGTGCACTATAAGAAAATGCTCCCGTAGCTAGCTTAGCATGCCTCTGCCTATCATCAACTGCAGTATCCATCGAATCATGAGTGGCCCTTTAGAAGGCTTGCTCATATGGCCTGTTTGGACTCTGCAGGTCCCCCTCTCAGACTTTCTTAGTCCCAACTATGGGGACCGCCACATCATTCATTGCGAATAAATCAAAGTGTTTGGGACCATATAAAAGTGATGGCTTAATAATTAAGATGCAACTAGAGGTACGACTAATATGTCGCTCTTAGTGAGAGTGCACACCTCTACTCGCAAGATACCCACCTCCTACCTCATATATCCTAGATACGATGTCTTAATTTTTGTAAACCGGTCTGCCATACATCTCTCATCGACACCTATGTATTTAGGACACTAGCCTCTACAACAACATCCTCATCATTAGTGTCTATTACAAACACCACTCACATATTGTCTGGATGTTGCACTATCATACACACATAAAATACTACTTGCTCATCATTCAGTTTGAACATGATCTTTCCTAAGTCCAAATCAATTAATACTTTACTAGTGGATAGGAAGGGTCTAACAAATATAATGGGGGCTTAAAAATTCATCTCATAATCAAGAACCATGAAATCAGTAGGGAACATAAGGGATGCCACCCTTACTTCTACGTCACACAAAACACCTATCGATTTATTCGTAGATGAGTCAGCCATTAATAGTTTTATAGACGTAGGTTTGAGTTCCCCCATCCTCAACAACTTGTACATAGCTAGTGGCATAATATTTAATTTTGATCCTAAGTAACATAAAGCCTACTTGACATTGAGAAGCCCAAAGAACACGAAATGGTGACTGCTTTGGGATCCTCCTTCTTTTCTACTATCGATATTGAAGGAGTCGCACTACAAGGATGTACCTTATCATTGGTATCGATGACCCAATTCTCACCACTATTATACTCAAATCATTATTACCCCATGTTGATTTCTTAGACTCTACCTCAGGTGTATCATCGTTGTTAGTGCTATTAATCTTCAACTCCTCAATAATAGGTACATGGTGATCATCCGTAGTGGCACCACAATTAGTGGTGATATCTAGACAATGACTTATAGCTGGTGGACTCTGAACTTTTTCACTTGAAAAAGTAATAGTATATTTCTGTTTGATCATAGCAAATATTTTTCAGATCTTGTGCTCCAATTACTTGATAGAAGTGGCATGAGACTTCATCTTCTGGGTCAACCCTGAAATGTCAGCGTTAATCTACTTAAGGTTGTTCTCCTGATTTTATTGACCCTTCACCAGTTTGGTCAGCATTTCTTCCATTCTTGATACCGTATCTCGTCTACTAGGCAAAATGTACTTGTTTCGTCACTCCTTGTAATCATCTGTCCGTCTCCAGTCACTTTCCTATCCCTATTGTGGTTTTTATATCTTTCATTATAGTACTTCCAACTTTGGTTTCCTTGCCCTTAGGCTCATAAACCTCCAACTGATGATTCGAATACCTAACCTCATCTTCTAATGCATACTTATAAGCTCTGGAAGCTGCACCCTATACTCCTACTATACGAACTTTCTCAAAATTAACGGTTATGAACTGCTTTGCCAGCAACCCATGATCAGTCCTTAATAGCGCAATCTCTTATGCTACAGATTCATCAGCAACTATCTGGTCACCAACAGCTCCAATGGCATAAGTTCCAGAACCTCTCTCTACCTCTCGAGTTTTCCACCCTCAGTTAGTGAAAGAGATATGGTCTAGAATATCAAAAGCTACCTCCCAGTATAATATTATAGAAGTTCCTTTAGAGAAACTTTCAACCATAGCTCTGAAATCGATGGTCGGGTCTCTATAGAATAACTCCAATAAGTTTGTCCCTGAAATCCGATGGTTGGGCACCATACTCAATTTCTTGAACCTAAACCAAGCCTCATACATGGACTCAGACTGCAACTGCCTAAAATTATAGATCTCATCCTTACGCTGCAACATCCTGGATGGAGGAAAGAACTGATTCAAAAATTGTCTGTTTAACTAATTCCATGTAATGATAGATCCTCTTGGAAGTTCCCCTAACCATAAAGATGCTTATCCTGTAAGCGAGAAAGGGAACAACCTCAATCTAAGTGCCTTATGATTAACCCCTGGATATGTATATAAAGTGCAAATTATAATAAAATTGGCTAGATGCATATTTGCATCATCTTTAGGTAACAATAAAAACACACACTTCATGTATAAGAGTTGGATCATAGCACTCGATATATTAAACTTAATGCCTTGGGGTAAAACGGGAGGAATAATGTCAAGACTTGAGCTAAGGCCCTAGCCCCGATGGCAAGAATAAGGATAATTCACATATTATATAAATGCGGAAAACAAAATAGAAACATAGACATATTTTTATTTCAACTAACAATATGGAAATTGATTCATAAAGATTCAAAACCATCTAATACAAGTTTTCGAAATCTCTACCAAACTGAAAACAACATCTATCTGAAACTGAGACAAGGCCCCAGCCAGACCATAAACTAAAACCAAATGAAATCATCATATAAGAATAAGATGCCTTGTGAAATAAGAGAGGTTCACCAACTCTGAATATCTGACAATGATCTAATACTTGGCAGGACCTTGGGATTGATCCTCAGATCCTAAAATATAGGGGGTCAATACAAAATGTACTGGTATGTAGGTCAATCCCAAAAAAAAATATAATTTTATACAACATAGGTGAGAGCATTTCTTGAAAATATGTTGGCAATAAAATATTTGAAAACACATGGGCATAACTTGATGAGCTTCAAAACAATTCTTTCAATTTTGATTCAATTCGTTTCTGCATTTCTGAGCTAGATAGTACACCATATAAGTTCATACTTCCATGGGCTATATGGAATCCTCCCTTGACTCGGCGGCCAAGCCCCTAATCTAGGTTTGCCTCCAGGAATGGAGTGTCAGAAAAAGGGGGACACAAAAGATCACAAAGCAGGGTGCCAAAATCTCTAATCAAATCAATATGTCTTGCTAGTTCTCAAGATCACAAAGTAGGGATCCTAACCATAGTCCCAATTCGGTATGATTGGAATCAAGGTACATAAGATCACAAAGCAGAGTACCATAACCCCGTGTCGGCAAATCACAGTTTTAGCATAGAGTCTTTCAACTCGTGCTTTCTTCGGGTAACTATCTAACCGTCTTTAAGCCCAGTTTTTAACCTCTTATAAGAAAACATGAATCATATTTACAAATTATTCTCTTCTAATTCTATTAAGGACACTTCACAATCTGGTTTCGTCATACCTTGACTTGCAAGTCATGCGTATCGTATCTTTCCACAACCCTTCTCATTTAATCCATTTATATGACCATCAAAAGGATTCCATTCATTCAAACCATGCATATCAGTTATCGAAACTTTAATACTCAAGAAATTGTCATCATTTATAAACTAGCCCCAACCTTGGTTAAACATAATTTTTGTGATCAAAAAGGGCTCTTAAATCATGCTCTCAAACAATTTACAATTCATGTCATACAAAGTCCATAAATATCATGATGGGATAAAGGGGTTCACATTTCACATTCAAAAATATTCTTAGAGTTCAAAATCACATTTACACGAATTTATAAATAAATGTTATGAAAAGAAACCTCATGACCATTTAGTACTTTCATCAAACTATTTTCACAATGTATGCTTTTAAAACAAATTCCCAAACTTACTACATATATATATATATATAACTTTAAAACTATGTTAAAATTCGCGAAAACACATGCCAATGAGAATTAGGAGAGCCCCACATACCTTCTTTGATGAATAAAATTTGAGATATATTGAATCTAAGCCTTGGAAGTGAGTCTTGGGAGGAAACACTAATTTTTCTTGTTCTTAAGAGTGGGGAGGATTATGAGATGTTTAAAACTTATTAGGGGTGAATAATAACGCTCATGGTATAATTTAATATTTGGGGGATGGTTTTTGGGGTGAGGAAAAGACCAAAATGCCCCTCCAGAGCTGAATAAAATTTTCTGAAACTTTTCTTAGTTGATGACTTAGCTGATGGCTTATCAACTTGGTTGATAACCTTTTAGCCTAGTCGTCAATTCCCTTTCGCATTCAGCTTAAGGTTGACGACTTGGTTAATGGGTTGTCAACTTATTGATAACCTATCAGCCTTGTCGTCACCTCCCTCAGTGTTTGCGCCTAAGGTTAATGACTTTGCTGATGGGTCGTCAACTTGTTGATAACCTATCAGCCTAGTCGTCACCGTGATGACAGAAGGATATTCTGAGGTAAAATGGGCATAACTTCCTACTCCGATATCAGATTAAGGTGAAACCAGATGCATTGGAAAGAATACTCAAAGATATTTATTTGGTGTATAGTAGGCCACGTTGCTCATTTTATACTAGGAGTAATGATCATTGGAAGTTGACCCAAGATGAAACATTCACTAAAGCTTAGTCGTTAGAAAAGTTCCCAACTCGTCTTTGAGTTAGGAGATTGATGTGATCTCAATTCACATTCAAAAGTATTACAACACTATAGAAATGATCATCACATATATATTAACTAGGAATCGTTGGGTTCAGGTCTATACGTGTAGGAACGATTGTTTTAATTCTAGTCTGAAAATACGGGGTGTTACATTATCTCTCCCTTGGAAACATTAATCCTCGAATGATGGGTCAGAACTTATTGAAGCTATAGAATTATGGAATAAAGGACCTAACCTCACATTACAAATTCTATTTTCCACAACGAAACATACATAGGTATTCAAGAAGATCTTCATGACATCACCAAGTAAATCATGTAAGCCTAAATCATGAGATAACGAGACTTGACATAGACATGTTCTTGGCATGTGTTATACGGCACATGATCATAACATTGCAAGGCATGAATTTTCCTAAGAATCGTCGTTATGATTACGATTGGTACACGACTTGGACTGGTACTCTCGCGGGACATAAGAATAGAATAGAAACATTCCCTACCTCAAATGATACGTTTAATAGCTTTTACATTTTTGCGATGCTTCTCAACTATGCTTTCAGCTATGACTATCACATTTCAACATCTCAATCTTATAATCCTCCCACTAAATACATAACCACTACAGCTTGAGTCTAACTTCATCGAACTCCCATGTTAAAGCCTGACCCAAAGTAAAAAGGTGCTAGCTTAAGCTATGGTACTCTATACTCTACATTCCTTTAAGAATACCTTTCTATTTTATCACTATAATTAAACAATCTCAAGCATTAAATCACGGAGTACTAACAACATAGCACATCGGTTTGAGTATCCATCAATCACAACATTCAAGCCTATCTCTACTATATCCATTTTATAGATTTACTACCAAAACTAGTAACTTCAATCATTCTTACAAAGATTTTTTCCACATATCTCCTTCCTAACTACTTCACATACTGAAAATTCATCTCCTTATATGCCCTTTCACCTATCACCTTAGCTCGAGATATCACATCAAAATTTTTGCATTCAAGAACATCTACTTTCCTTCCTAAAACATTACTATGCTTCCATAACTACTTCTGTACTAACATACGGAGGGTCATTGAGGGACCCGAGCATAAGCTTCATGAATGGGAATAACACTATTTGATTATAACTTATACTTAATGCACAATTCAAGATGGAACACGAGATATAGATACAACACAATAGGAATGAAGTGCATCATATATCAATGTCTAGATCATAGTTAGTGAGTTGTTTAGGTATATACACTGTACAATATGAGTTCATAGGACTGAGTTTATGGTGACAAACATGAGTGCATACATATATCATGAGTTTTATAACATAAGGCTGAAATTCATGAAGTCAACGATTGGGACAAGGATTGATAGTTGAAGCTATTGCTTCTCATTTTTAAAGCTGTGATAGTCACGAGTTTGCATGAACCTTATCACTTTGGCTAATATCGACGTAACATGAATCAGTAACATATAGAAATCATAGTTCCATAGAGCTAAACATGATATGAGACATGGATCTGTGGGTCATGATCATCACAATATAGAGCTTGAATACTTGGAAGCTTGGATTACATAGAGAATTTATTGCTTCTAGTTTGGAGGTCAAAACATGGATATAAGTTCATAGAGAACTCAAATCATAGGCATAGGCATAGCTTGAATATATAACATAAGAAACTAGTAGAATGACCTCATAAATTGAAGTAGGATGAGCTTGCTTGAATAGGAATAGATTTACCATGGCTCTCCCCAGAAACTTGAAACCACAAGAAAATTTGGAAACTACCTTAATTTACCATCTCCCTCTTAGATCAAAGGTACAATCAAAGATTTGAGGACATAGCTTCTCATTAAATCTACAAGTACAACACTCAACACAATGGGGTGTCACCATATACATAATCGCTAAACTTCCCCTGATAAACTATACTCTAAAGGCCTTACTTTCTGGAAATGCTACTTTTAACTTTCTCTATCCTCTATAGCCATCACCCTACAACTCACACTCTCATGAAAAAACATATCTACACTCCTTATCACATAAAAATTCATCCTCTACTACTTAACATACTCGCATTAAACCTCCAATCGCATAACATACAACTTGATAAAATTTGTAGAATTACCAAAGGAGCACAATGCCCATCTATATTTTCCTCAATTCAGCTCTAAAGAACATCATATAACACCTCCCTACACTTCTCCATACTATGAAACTTGAGAACATAGGCTAGGTGTACATGACACTCATATAATAAAACTTTATCTAACAACATGCCACCTAGAGGGGGGTTCAACTTAACCTTATATACTTACACCTTTATCAACTTAATGACTAAACCACAATTATCTACTCTCTTGTCCAGGATTTGCCAACCTAGGCTATTTCACACATTACATCAAATCCACTAATTCATTCCCACAAAATATGCATTTTCAATCTTAAGCTACTATGCTTACCACCATACTCTACATTTGAAGTTCAAGCCTATAGTCTAGCATCAATCATGTAACACCAATGAAACATGCCATATACTAAACTAGTCCATGAAATTGGGAAATAAACCCAAATACCTAATTTCACCTAACTACTACCTACAATCAAATCCCCTCCATGACATCACTATGATACCTCAAAATACAATACATATCTTCTTACATGTAGTACTAGTTTATAACTACTAAAGAAAAAAATCAAGGAGGTAAAGTCACATAATAAGGATAATCAATCTTAATCTTATAATATGACCCATTACGACCTTATTAGCAGGTTCTACTTTCTCACATTAAATCTACTTATCCATGCACAAAATTTAGACTAATTTCAACATTCCTTAAACATCATTAAGTTTTCCCCAAGTTAGTCTATACTTATAACTTGTTGGTAAATCTACCCTTTTTTGTTTACCACCTATAAACGATTTCTACAACCACCATAACCATCAATTCTAAGCTCCATCCCTATTTTGAATAAATAACAATCATAACCAATCACATCCTCCACAGACTACCATACGATCTATAAATCCTGCTACACCATTAGTATATCACTATTAAATAGAAACCCATCCTCCAATCAAAGGTTATACAACTAAAATTAGCTTATTAACGCAAAATTCATCCTCACTCTGACTCCTAAAATTGAGACTTCATTTCACTTAACTTTTGGACCATTTTACTACCAATAGATTGTGCTACATATCTCTACCCTTAAGCATGACATCTACAATAATAATTTTGAAATGGACTGAATACACTTTATAGCTCAGGCAGAAAAGTAAGATTTCATCAGGATAAAGGTATACACTTGAATCAATAAATCTTGAAGCATGAATGGACTTCTCTTGAGTCCTTGTGCAATTTCATAATCTTTTATGACTTAATTAGAAGGGACCACATTATTTAGGCTCTAAGATTCTGCACTTGAATTGACTCGACAATGAGACACAGTTAATAAAATTAGAGTAAAGAAGGAATTTGGATAAATTCCAAATGGATGACACAATGGCATGATCTAGAGCATGAAGAAAAGTGAAACATTCCTAAATTCCTAGTAGCTTCCTCCTTATAAGTGTGGCACCCTACACACCTATAAAAAGGACTCTACCTGATGCGACTTCGCAGATACTCTAAGACCATGAACCATGCTCTTATACCAAATTTGTTATGACCCGAGCCGGGGCCCTGGTCACGGTGGACATCTGGAACCATAGAGGCCCGAGAACCCTTCCTAACTAAAAATCACAAGGATAATTCATATATTATATAAATACAGAAAACAAAATGAAAATGTGATCATCTTCTTATCTTAACTAACATTATGGAAATGGGTTTATAAAGATTCAAAACAATCTAATACAAGTCTGTGAAATCTCTACAAAACTAAAAACATCTGTCTAAAATCGGGACAAGGCCCCAGCCAGACCATGAACTAAGACCAAATGAAATCATCATATAAGAATAAGATGACTTCCAAAATAAGGTAGGCTCACCAAATCTGAATATCTAAAATTGATCTACTACTTTCCTGAAACATAGGGGGTCAATACAACCTGTACATGTATGTAGAACAATCCAAAAATAAAATATACTTTTATACAACATAGGTAAGAGAATTTCATGAAATATGTCAGTAATAAAACATTTGAAAACACATAGGCATAACTTGGTGAGCTTCAAAACATTTCTTTCAATTTTGATTCAATTCATTTATGCATTTCTGAGCTAGATGGTACACCTTACAAGTTTATACTTCCACGGGCTATATGAAATCCGCCCTTGACTCGACGGCCAAGCCCCCAATCTAGGTTTGCCACTACAATTGGAGTGTCATAAAAAGGAGGACACAGAAGACCACAAAGCAGGGTGCCAAAATCCCCAATCAAATCAACATGTCTTGGTAGTGCTCAATATCACATAGCAAGGCTCTTAACCATACGCCCAATTCGGGATGACATGAATCAAGGTACACAAGATCATAAAGCAGGGTACAAAAACCCAGTGTTGGCAAATCATGATTTTAGGATAGAGTCTTTCAACTCATGCTTTCTTTGAGTAACCATCTAACCCTCTTTATGCCTAGTTTTTAACCTCTTATAAGAAAACATGCATCATATTTACAAACCATTCTCTTCTTATTCTATTAAGGGCACTTCACAATCGGGTATCGTTATACCATGACTTACAAGTTATTTGTACCATATCTTTCCATAACACTACTCATTTAATCCATTTATATGAACATCAAAAGGATTCAATTCATTCAACACATGCATATCTATAACACCCCAATTCGCTGAACTAGAATGCTACATAGTGCTCATGACCTCGAGGGACCACAAGCTAACCCATGACTGATATTTGTACCTGTATATTGCAAATCATGATATAATAATGCGAAATATATGGAAATGTAAGGACATAAGGTTCAACTGAATACAATCATGTGGGTGAAAATACTCAAAACAACTCAATCTGAACATAAATCTTAACATAAATCTGAAAGCCTCTAAACTATCTGAATAAGGAGTTGAAGGAACATGTCTCCAACTAACTCCGTAAAACTGAACTGAAGAAATAAATAAATGGATTAAATAATATTGTCCTCGAATTAATGAGGACTCACTATGTCTCTGCGACTGGAATGCTACCGCTACTGCTGGGCTAGAGCTCGTGTCTCGGAACCTATGGTGTAACATGAAAAGAAAGCACCATAGCGCAAATGCATCAGTACAACTGGAGTACTGAGTATACGAGGAAGGTAGGCTGAACACAAAGGGTTCCATGCATGAACAACATTGACTGACTAATATGAACGTGGGAGTGCAAACACACATATATAGAAACTAGGACCTTGAATACGTGATAGCATGACCTGTAAGCTAATACATGGTTTACTGATAACTGTCATGACTGATATTGAAACTGATAACATGAACGACTGTATCTGATAATTCTGTATATTCAGAAATCTGAAGAACGCCCTGAGTTGTTTTATTGAGACTGATACTGAAACTGTGGGAAGTAGTGTTTAACCGACATGCCCCATGTATGCCATTATGGCTAAGCTGGGGTTCAATCTCTGCCCCGACTAGAGGGGTGTTAATATTGTGCCACGGGTAAGGATAGCCTGTGAGTGACCCTTATCTGGTGGTCACTCAATGAGAACGATACGAACCCTAAACTGACGGGTTAAGCCACCTCATCAATCCTAATCTGTCGGGTTAAGATGTCTCAACCTACGCTAGCTATATAGTTCTAGAACACAAGGATGACTACTAAGAATCACACCCTGAACTGGTGGGTGAGTTCCCATCCTTGGGTTCACTCGATTCTAACCTCTACTACCATCTGGAGGGTCTGGACATGAATAACTGACAGTACATGACTTAATCTTACTGAATTTCATTGATTGGCGGAATGTTACTGATATATGAAAACTGACAAAGATCATGAGGTTTTCTTGAGTCACATGACTGACTGAAGTCTATGAAATCATAGCTTGAGTTCGGATATCATGAAACATGACATGGATCTAGGCACACAGCTATAGTTTTCGGGTACAAGTACCCCCAGAACTCGATAGAAGGAAACTGACACACATGACTGACTTGATCATAAGAGTAGAGTCCATAATTTATAATATCATAAGTAGGCATCTCATACTAAGCATGGTTATCAACAATGTATTGCATGGAAAGGATTTCATATCACATGGAAGTACTTGCACAATCTTAATATCATGTTCATTGCATAATCATATTGGCAACACATACCAATAGCATGGAAGTTCATGTGGATTGCATGGTTATCATACATCTTGTTCATAAATAGGATTTGCAAGTAAACATAGCATAATCTCATAAGAATAGTTCATGAGTATTCCAACAACATTTACAAGGCACATTATCCACATAGAAGTCATTGGAACATAAGGGCATATCATGAATCCTTCACTTAGTCACAATTTCGCTATATTGCATGATTTCTAGTTTCTTAGGCATTTTATCAAACACCTTACATGCACATCTTAAGCATAGGTGAAATCATCAAATTATACATCATGAACCACCAAATTTACATGTTTCCAACTCATATGATATCATGAATTCATAAAAACATATAAAGATTTTATCTTAGGAATCACCCAATATCAACAACATGATCATCAACACCCAACAATATAAAAATCATACTTTATAATGAAAAAGAGGGTTTTTGAGCTTTATAGATGAAAGGGATCCATAAATCAACACACGCATACCTTAGAAGGAAAGATTCTTGATGATTGACGGAGGAATTTCCTTGAAATCGGATCTTCAAGCTTAGTTACGCAACCCTAGTTGTTTTTCTCTTTTAGTGCTCTTGGATGATGAGCTTTGAGATGATAATAGGGTTTTAATATGTTTAGAAGCTATATATTTCATAGGGTTAAGTTTAGGGACGTGTAAAGAGTGTTAAAAGAATTAATTATCCTTAAAATAACTCAAGACAGAGTGTTTTTGGCACCTGGAATTGACTTAGGTGGCGCCCAAGTGATCACCTATGCTTGGGTTGGGCGGCGCCTAACCAATCGCCTATGTTTACTGTCTCTCACGAAAATGGGCATAAATTTTCGCTCGGGTATTGGATTAAGGTGAAATTGGTATCTTTGGAAAGCTAATTCGATTTTCTACAATTTGGTGGGTCGAAATCAGCCAAAACACCACATTAACATCGAGTTATACTCGTTCAAATATGACCCTTGAGAAATCGAATACTAAAACTTGATGTATTCAAAAACTCTTAGCTTGTATTACCTTAAGTGACTCATATGAACATGCTTAATGCATCATAAGCTATCCTATCACTAGGATATTCATGATAAGTCATGTGACTAAAGTATTAGTCACAGGATAGGAGATTTCATACGTAGGAATACTTATTCACTTCCTAGCTTAGAAACATGCGGGGTATTACAATATCGGTTTACAAAACTTTAATACTCAAGCAATTTTCATTATTTATAAACTAGCCCCAACCTTGGTTAAACATAATTCTTGCGATCAAAAAGGGCTCTAAAATCATCCTCTCAAACAATTTACAATTCATGCCATACAAAGTCCATAAATATCATCATGGGATAAAAGCGTTCACAATTCACATTCAAAAAATTCTTTGAGTTCAAAATCACATATATAGGAATTTATAAATCAATGTTATGAAAACAAAACCCTATGACCATTTAGTACTTTCATCAAACTATTTTCACAGTGCATACATTTAAAACAAATCCCCAAACTTACTACATATATATATACTTGTGTAACTTTAAAACTTTGTTAAAATTTCTGAAAACACATGCCCACAAGAATTAGGGCAGCCCCACGTACTATTTTTGATGAATCAAATTTGAGATATCTTGAATCTAAGCATTGGAAGGGAGAGTCATGGGAGGAAACCCTAATTTTTCATATTCTTGAGAGTGGAGAGGATTATGAGATGCTTAAAACTGATTAGGGGTGAATAATAACGCTTATGGTATAATTTAATTTGTGGGGGAGGTTTTTGGGGTGAGGGAAAGATGAAAATGCCCCTCCAGAGCTGAATAAAATTTTCAAAAATTTTCCTTAGTTGAAGATTTGGCTGATGGCTTATCAACTTGGTTGATAACCTATCAGCCTAGTCGTCAATTTCGTTTCATGTTCAGATTAAGGTGGACGACTTGGCTGATGGGTTGTCAACATTTTGATAACTTATCATCCTTGTCATCACCTCCCTTGGTATTTCTGCCTAAGGCTGATGACTTGGTTGATGGGTCGTCAACTTTTCGATAACCTATCAGCCTAGTCTTCACCTTGATGACAGAAGGATATGTTTAGGTAAAATGGGCATAACCTCTCACTTCGATATCGAATTAAGGTAAAACCAGATGCAATGGAAAGAATAATAGAAAATCTTTAATTTGGTTTATATTAGGCCATATAAGTTATTCTATACTAGGAGTAATGATCATTGGAAGTTGAAATCAAGATGAAATGTTCCCTAAAGCTTAATTGTTAGAAAAGTTATCAACTCGTCTTTGAGTTAGGAGATTGTTGTAACCTCAATTCACATTCAAAAGTATTACAACGCTATAGAATTGATCATCACACATATATTAACAAAGAATCATTGGGTTAGAGTCTATTTACATAGGAATGATGGTTGGAATTCTAGTCCAAAAATATGGGGTGTTACAAATAATGGCTCCAATCTCAGTCAACTCAACATATCCCAGATCCTCTTTATCATCCTCATATGGTTTCAAGTACTGGTATAATGGGATCATGTGGGCTCAGCCACCTTAAACTCTATTTTTGTCTCCACCAAGTTTTGCTCAGTGGTCTACTTCAAGTCGATACACAACTAGCTTTACCTTCTGAGATAAGTGTTAAGCTTTTTCTTCCCTCCTCTAGTTAGCAACTTGTGCTAAAAACACCTTAGTCTTCTTGTCAATAATATCCTAAACTCTATAAGAGAGGGAGGCACATCATAACAAACTCTTTCTGAAAAATTGTCTCCCTTCGACTTTGTCATCTTACTGGATGTTTATAAGATCCTCTCTAGATTTAGATTTAGTGGGAGTAAGAGTTTTCCTCTACTCCATATGCTAGGCATGCACTGGCATACACCCACTAAGAACAAAAACAAAAAGATACAAAAATTACAAAACTTTAATTCGCAACTCAACACCATATTCCTCAGCAACGACACAGAAATTTGATAATGCCCAAGCTACACCTTTATTCTGAGGATGATTGCGGTCGCTGTCGAATAAAGTAACCCAACAAAGGGTGGGTTTGAATCCCAAGGGAATACATGGACTTGTGGATCTCAAATGCTACAATCAACGGGAAAAAACTAGAAAAGTAAATAGGGATTTGAATAGCAATTTCGAACAACGAACAAATATCAACTTCAGTTGTAATCAGTATTGGTGAACACTAGGATTATGTTCCCTTTAGCTTTTCAATTTCCTAGCCTTATCTTGCTTTGTTGAAATAACCTGATACATTGCATGCAGAATATAATAAGTTATGTACCATCTACAGTCTTTTGGATGAGCAGATGGATTTCACCGCTTACCTTTTGAGTCTCAAGATGTCGCCTTACTAACCCTTATCTTGATCCTAGTTAACTATTACCTTTTTAGTCTCTGGTTATTAGATGATAGTTGACCATCTTACTCAGATAATAGTAGCATGGATCGATAATTAAACTTTAAATTAATGTTGTAATTATCTTTTCCTAGTCATTACTCCTCTTTTGTAGTAAGTAGCAATAATTTACGCGGGATCTTAATGTTATCCACTGCTAAAATAACTATTAAAGTGAAGATAATACAATGCATGCATAGGTATCGGTTCAGAACAATAATAGCAGTTCCACAACTTCATCAATCCACCAGGGTTTCCACAACACTAGCTATGGGTTTTTAGTCACTCATGCTTGTGAAATAATCAATGATATTCATGATTGAAACCATAGATAAAATCACAATAATAAGAAGTGGAAAAACTCAAAATCGTAACTAAATTAATCAACTGAAATCAATACAAAAGAATTCCAAGACCAAAGTCTGATTTCAAAATAAAAATATGTTTTGTAAGTATCAAGAGTGTATTACTTCTACTAAAAAACACATACGGGGTATTTATAGTTCATAAGAAAATCCTTAATCAAAGCCTGAACAAAATAGGAGAAAAATGGTTGGTGGACACTTATTGTACCTACTTGCACCTTGTCCCTGGGAGCCGGTAGTACTTACGACCTGTAGGGAAGGCGCAAGTGGCCACCACAAGTGCCAGACCAAAATTTCCTGTAAGTTAGCTCTCAGGATTTTGGACTTCTCACACTTGCTTTGCCCACATTCGATCCATATGTACTACTTACAATCCACACTTTGACTTAGAAAGTTTTGGGAGTCATCTTTTCATATCCTCTTCAATTCTCTCACATGGTGTGATCACAACAAGTTAAAAAGTGGCCGAACATCCATAATTGCTCCCACAAGTAACCAAAAATACCCTTTTCATCTTTTTCACAAACTTAGCATCCAAAACATGATTTTCTAAAAAAAAATAATCAAAACACATCATATCTAGCAAAACAACCTCAAAAACTTGCATATTTTCATAGTTTTAAACGTTGAAAGTGCTATATTTCTACATCACATCAAGCTTCTCGGACATGGAAATCGCTGGTTTAGCAGATTTTTTGGGTTTTTCTTTGGCATCAAGGCAGGATAGGTTTACCTTCTTCATAAATTAAGCTAATTCATAGCATAATTATTATATTATGCTAGATATGTGATGAGATTCAGGTATTGGAAGCCTGATTGGCACAATTAGTATTATTTAGACTATTTAGGTTATCTTTGAATTGTAATTTAGGTGGAATTGTAATTTAGGTGGAATTGACTTAGTTGCTCATGCTTTAGGTGAAATTGCTATCTTAGGGCTAATTATGGATTACTTAACATCTAGAAGTGATTTTAGATACCGTCGCCTAGTCAAGGGTGGGACTTACCTTAAAAAGGATTTTGGAGATTAGAAGTAGGCCCCTATGACCCACCTCAGGCCAATACTTGTGTTAGATTTTGTAGACCTTTATACACATGTCACACCCTTTGAATGTTGATTTTGGGACATTAGAAGATTAGATACTTAATGATCATGTTTGTTTGGTATATGGAAGTTGGTGACAAATTCAAGTAAAACCCAGTTGTTTATTGATATGACTTTCGATTCAAGCCCAATAATTGATGATGATATTGATGACATGAGTTTCAGTTCAAGTCCAGTAGATGATGTGATGTTGATTCTATTGAGTTTTAGTTTGAGCCCGACATTGAGAGTTTATGATGATATGGTACGGTAGATACGGTTTGATGGTTATAACTAATATTTGATAAAGTTATTGATCTTCAATTATTTACTTTCTTTGATTGCACCCTTTTGGCTTATGGGGGCCCATATTGGATTATTTAGTTTTTTGCACTTACTGGCTTATGGGGGCTAATTTTGTACTATTAATTACGTTTTCTTTCATTATTATTTCTACATTTGTCCTTTATTTATAGTTTTGGAGATTTTTTTAGGTTTTCCCTTTTACCTTGACCTAGTTTATTTTATCTTTTATCTTATTGTATTAATATCATAATTTAGCTCAGTCGATCGATGATGTCTACTGAGTACCTATGATTTTGATACTCATACTACACTTCTATACCTTTTAGGTACAGATCCATGCACTAGTAGCTGTCATTTATACGAAGATCATGCTGAGTTGATTTCGGAGATAACATGAGCTCTCGGAGTCGGAGTTGCCTTTTTTTTCTTTCTATTATCTATGTTTAGTCTTTCATTTTCCAAAATAGATTGTATTTGTCTATTTTACTACTTATGGTTCATTAGTAGTAGCTCTTGTACTGATACTACTAGGTCGTGGGATGGTTGTTGATTTTTTATCTATACTATACACTATCATTACTATCTTATTTTTATTATAAGTCTTCAATTGTTGTATTTCAGATTTTAGGCCACTTTTGACCAAATTAACCCATTACTTATAGCTTTGACTGTGGTTTGGATTACCTACTGGTGGGATAAAGTAGGTGCCATCATGACTCATAAATTAGGTTATGACAAATTGATATCAGAGCCTAGGTTCACTAGTATTGTTAGTCCAAGAGCAAGTATCTAGTAGAGTCCCATGGATCAAAATAATGACATTCATTTCTTATTTTTGGAAGGATATAGAATATTCTTAGGAGTTCTTCACTTCTTTCTCTCATTTAATTCTAAGAATCTGAGTTGCTTTTTAAAGAATTTCTTTAGTTTCACTCTTTCGTAGATGGCTAGGACATGTGCTACCACTACACAGGATGAGGGTCCTGAGATTGAGCCTAGGGATCTTGTTGTTCTTCGTGGATGAGATAGAGGTCATGGAAATCATAGAGATGTGTCCCCAACTATGGCCTTGGATAGGGAACCTTCATCAGACCTTATTCCCTGCTCTTGAGCAAGAGATTCTTCTGCCCTAGCTAGCAGCGGGCCGACGACAAGCCCAGGCTTCACTTGGTTATTTGTTCTTTAGTTCTCAAGGATGCTTTAATTCAGCTTTTAGGATTGGATGGTGATACACCATATTATGGTACACAGTCTATGGATCAAAGTGGTATTGAGGCAGAGGCACAACCAATAGTTGCAGCTCCCAGAGTTGTGGCCCGTCCTACACCGGCTATTGCCCAGTCAATAATTTCTCATCCAGTAGTTGTTGATCTAGCTATGTATGTTGAAGAGTACAAAATGTTGTGTAGATTCTTTAGATTGGCTCTGCATATGTTTTTGATGCACCGAGCGAGGATGTGTATGAGTTCTTAATTGCTTGTAAGGATAGCCTTTGTAAATTTGGCCTAGTTGAGAATCATGGTATGGATTACACTATTTTTAAGTTAGACTTAGCAACTCGACATTGGTGGAGAGGTCATCTTGATTCCAGGATAGCTGGATCTCTCACATTGACAAGGACTCAATTCTCTAAGATCTTAGAGAATAACATGCCTCACAGTCTTAGATATTGTTTAAGGGATTAGTTTTCGAGGTTAGAGTAGGGCTCTATAACTGTTATGGAGTACGAGGCTCAATTTGATGAATTGGCTAGCCATGCTACTTATATTCTGACTACTGTGTATATGAGGGTTCATTGCTTCATTCAGTGGTTAATACTTATACTTCTCATGTCTACAGATAGTTTGGTTGTTACAAGAATATCTTTGTTTGAGGTTTCTGATCATTCTTAGGTAATAGAGAAAATGTATTGTGTGGCCTAAAGGGGCAACGCTAAGAGGATGCTTTATCAAGATAGTTTCAGCAGGAGTGTTTGCAGCTCACGATTTAGAGGTATTTAGTCTTAGGAAATGTACCCTCTGTGTCAGCCATATCAGTATTAGGGTCAACTACACTTTAGATTATCGATGGAGGTTATTCTAGTTTTAGTGATCATCATATCCAGGGTAATACTCAATCTTTGAAGAGTTCATCTTTTGGTTATTCTAACTGTGGTGGTTATTTTGGGGCACCTATATTTTCTACTTTTAGTAAAGTGCCTGGGGCATTCTATGGTTGTAAAGTTATTGTCCATTACTTGAGAGAGTTCCCCAGTTGTGAAACAATGGTTTATTTAGTTTAGAGTGTTCCACTAATTCGGGTAGTTCTACCCCCAACTAGAGGTGGTATGCAAAGTCGTAGGAGTGGTCCCTAAGGTTCTAGTAGAGGATCTCAGGAAGGTAGGATAGGAGATTGGTTGGAATCCTAGCCAAGTGTCGGGCATGGTCAGTTGTATGCAGTACCTGCTAGACTCGAGTTGAATCTTCGCATGTTGTTATCACATGTATGATCTTGGTATGCCATCAATTGACTTTTTATTTCTTTAATCTAGATCCACTTATTCCTATGTGTCTTCTTATTATGCCTCACAGTTATAATTATCTTGGGATTCATTATATGTGCCATTACATGTATCTACTCCCGTAGGTGATTCTTTAGTAGTGAATCGGGCTTATAGATTATGTATTGTGACTGTTCAAGAGTTTGATACTCAAGTTGATCTTATTATGTTAGATAAGGTAGATTTTAATGTGATTCTGGGTATGGACTGAGTATCCCACTATCATGCAATCTTGGATTGTTTTGCCAAGACTGCAACCTTACCATGCCTAATACCAATAGTTGTATGGTAGGGAGTTATTAGTCGTGAGCCGACGGGGATTATTTCTTATATTTGAGCTAAGATACTTGTTTCAGGGGTTATAAGTCTTATCTTGCTTATATTTATGGTGTTAATGTGTAAAATATGTTGCTTGACTCTGTTCCTATATTCATGAGTTTTTTATGTTTTCCTTATCGATCTTCCTAGTCTTCTCCTGATCGTGATAATGAGTTTTTTATTGATCTTGAGTAGGGTACTCGTCCTATTTCTACAGCACCTTATCGTATGGCTCCTGCCGAGCTTAATGAGCTAAATGTTTATCTTAAGGACTTTTTTGTAAGGGTTTCATTAGACCAAGTGAGTCTTCTTGGGGTGGTCCTATCTTGTACGTGAATAATAAGGATGGTTCCATATGCATGTGTATTGATTAAAGGAAGCTTAATAAGGTGACGGTGAAGAATTTGTATCCAATGCCTCGCATTGATGATTTGATTGACCAGCTTTACAGATCAACTAAGATTTATTTGAGTTTTGATTACTATCAAATGAGGACTCGAGCTGAGGATATCCTAAAGACATCCTTTAGGATCTAGTATGGTCATTATGAGTTTCTAGTGATGTTTTTTGGGTTCACTAAAGCTCAATCGTGTTTATGGATTTGATGATCCGAGTGTTCAAGCCTTATTGGGTTGGCTAATTACTATAGACAATTTGTTGAAATTTTCTCCTCTATTGTAGATCCGATGACCATACTGACTCAGAAGGAGGTTTTTTTCTGATGGTCCAAAGAGTGTGAGTCAAACTTTGAAATCTCAAGGGATTTCTTACTTTAGCTCCTATTTTTGCTCTTCCAATTGATGGTAAGGGATTCACTATGTATTGTGATGCTTCTAGTATTAGTTTTGGTTATGTGTTGATGCAACAGGGTCGAGCTATTACTTATGCAATGAGGCAGCTGAAGGTGCACAAGTGCAACTACCCCACTCATGATTTAGAGTTGGAAGTAATAGTTTTCACACTTAAAATTTAGAGACATTATCTTTATGGGGTGCATTATAAGATCTTCGTAGATCATCGTATTCTTCGACATCTTATGACCCAGAGAGATCTTAATTCTAGGCAGCATAGATGGATTGAGATGCTTAAGGATTATGACATCTGTATTTTGTATCATCTAGGAAAGGAAAATATGGTAGCAGATGCCTTGAGTCTGAAGGTGGTAAATATGGGTAGCTTGGCTTGTAATTTAGTTTCTCAAAGGTCATTGGCACAGGACGTTCAATCTTTAGCCAACATGATGATACGACTCGATATTTCATACCCTAGGAGGATTCTTACTATTGTTGAGGCGAGGTCTTCACTATTTGAGCAGATTTGGTGTTGTCAGTTTGAGGATGTAAGACTTTGCATCATCTGTGATCAGGTGTTGAGTGGTGAGTCCAAGAGGGCTACCATAGATTCTAAGAGTGTTTTGATATTTGATAGCCATATTTGTGTTCCGATTGTTGATGACTTGATTTAGTTAATTTTGCATGAGACTCACAGCTCTAGATATTCCATTCACTCGGGTACAACTAAGATGTATATAGATATGAGGCATCATTATTGGTAGAGTGGTATGAAGAGATATGTTGCAAACTTAATAGCTCATTTTCTATGTTGTCATCAGGTGAAGGCCAAGCATTAGAGACTTAGAGGATTGATTGAGAGGTTTCCCATTGTGGAAGTGGGAGCAAATTACCGTGGACTTTGTTAGTGGTTTCCTCTCACTTACTGTGGTTCCAATAGTATTTGGGTCATAATGGATAGGTTGACCAAGTTGGCATATTTTAGTCCTATTCAAATGTCCTTCGGTGCGGAGAGGTTAGCCCGTATCTAGGTTTGTAATATAGTTCATTTGCATGGTGTGCGCATATCAATCATTTTAGACTAGGTTTCAGTGTTAACCCCTAGATTTTGGAGAGCTTTTCAGGAGGAGTTGGGTACGCAGCTGGATCTTAGTACAACCTTTTATCCTTAGACCAATGGAAAGTCAAAGAAGAATATTTAGGTTTTTGAGGATATGCTCTGAGCATGTGTTATGGATTTCAGAGGTTAATGGGAGCAACACATACCTTTGGTAGAGTTAACGTATAATAAAAGTTACCATTCAAGTATTGAGATGGTGCCTTTTGAGGCTTTATATGCTAGATGATATCATTTTTTAATTGGGTGGTTTGAGATCTCTGAGATTAGGCCTTGTGTTAATGACTTGCTCTGGGAGTCATTGAATAAGTTTAGGGTGATTTAGGATAGGTGGAGGGTAGCTCAGAGTAGGCATAAGTATTATGCAAATTGTAGACGTCGTGCCTTGAGATTTGGTATTAGTGATCAAGTATTCCTCTGAGTATTTCCCATGAAGGGTGTAATGAGGTTCGAGAGGAAAGGTTAGGTATCCCCTAAATATATTGGGCCCTTTGAGACTTTTCTCACAGTTGGTGAGGTGGATTATAAGTTAGCTTTACCTTTATTTTTTTTGTTTTCCATTTAGTTCCATGTTTCTATATTGCAACGATACATTCCTAATCTATCTTGAAAGGGATAAAACTAAAATTATATTTTAGAAATACAGTCACCAAGGTCAAAGGAATCTATAGTTGAAAATCCATGTGAAAACGAGTTAAAAATAAGGTCCAAATAAAAGAAAAAATATTTTTAAGCTTTATCTGAAAGATACTCAAAATCCCAAGTCAAAACAAAGATTACAGAGTGATTTGATGACATAAATCAATGAAAAATAATGAAATTAAGGTTTTGGAGCTTACCCAAGATCAAATGGTGTAGAAAATCATAAGAATCTTCCAAACCCGAAGCTAAAAGTTCTAAAATGGTGAAAAATTGAGAAATGCAGGTTATATACAGCGGTTGCCATTTAAGCAGCTAAATGACCGCTTAAGTGACTACCGCTAAAGCAGTACTAGGTTGCTAAAGTGCGCACCTCTTAAGCGATGGTTGGCCACTAAAGCAGTTGCCACTTAAGAGAACTTTGGTCACTTAAGCTGTTGCACCAGGTATCAACAAATGTAAATTTTAGTGCAAAACTACCAAGCTCTAAACAGACCCTCGGGATTTGGTCAAACCTTACAAAGAAAAATTATATATGCTATCAGATTATTTTTGATGGTCCGGGATCAATGGTAACATTGAAGTTTTGAAAAAAGACCAATCACTAAATTAACCTTTGGGATCTCTTTTGAAATTTTTTAAAATGAGGGGTCGAAATACAAACTAAAGGTATCGAGCCTAAATCAACCCGCTACCAACTCAAATTTGATATTTTGGACCTAATGGATTTGTCCAAATTGCCTAAAACTCATAACAACAAATACTGACCGAAGTCAACTGTATGGCTTTTAAAGTCTCTAGAAATCACAAACACACCCAAATCATTCCTGATTGCACCAGAAAATATGTCAACCACCTGTCATGACCCGAGGTTACCCCCTAGCCGCAACAATGGTGCTTATGGTCAAAGTGACCCAATGAGAGAGTATCTGATGTGAGCATTGAATATATATGAATATAACACATGTGCAAAAGATAAACTTAAAAGGGAATATAGATCTAAATACTGAACTATCGAATCAATCATAAGTCTAAAACATCTGATAAAACTGAAAGTAACTGACTGACTATCTGAACATCTGAAAGCCTCTAAACTGACTGAGGATTTGATGGAATAGACCTTCAACTAACTTCGACTAACTGATTGAAATTAAATAATAATTTAACTGAATAAACATAACATGTCCTTGATGGATGAGGACTCACCACTATGGTTGCTGAAATACACTGAGTTGTCTAACTGCGTTCGAGAAACTCTGTGTCCAAACCTATGATACAAGACATCACAATACAAAAAAGAGTATGCGCTCAGTACTTCCAATGTACTGGTATATGAGATGAGGTTAGTTTGATATACATAGGGTAGTATGTATACGAAAGAAGCACTAATTGAATAGCATGAGATAACTGAACATGAATGGAAAAATTGTAACATCTGAGAATGCAAGACCAAGCATAAACATATATATGAAATAATCTATAAACTGAAAAACCGAAATCTAATAATAGAATAACTAAGAATCTATATGATTTGGTCAGGAAAACCTGAACTAAAAATATCCTAAATACTGTACTGAGACTGTGGGAGGTATCATCTAACTAACATGACCCAATCTAAGCTAATTGGGGTCCAACCTGTAACCCTAGTTGAAAGGGTGTCAGTACCGTGCTACGGGTACTAACATTGGCTATGTGGATCCACTAAACTGAAGACCCGAAGGACTAATGAGTCACCCCCAACTGGAAGGTAAATACTTTGTCAACCCTCAACTAGAAAGTAGACATCTCTAACCTATGTTGGCTACGTAGTTTTGGAACTCGAGGATTGCTACTTAGGGTTACATCCTCTACTGTCAGGTGATCCCTCATCCCTGAGTTCGGTCAGTGATAAATCCTACTCTTAATTGAACTGACATTGATACTGTAATACACTAAACTAGACTTAACATTATTACATAACTGATGGTGCTCATCATGATTATAAACATGTAAGTATACTGATAAGAGTAATGGATTAACTGTTTGAGTACTTGAAAAGCTGAATTCATATAAAACACATAGGTATTGGGTGTTCATAACCCACCAGTACTAAATGGAATTAACAATAATGCGATATAAAAGCTTTAAAACCATAGTAGGGGATCATTGTTCAAAACTCAACACTTAGGCATTTCATGAGACTCATGAACTTAAGCATGGGAATAGGTAAAGATTGTGAGAATAACGTGATTACAAAACTAAAATCATAACATAGGGACTTAACATGAAGATTACAACATTTAAAACATGTAATGGCTCATCCCACTTGAAAATCACTTATAAACATAACTTGTAATTGAATTCACAAGAAATTCTTGAAGATATTTCAACTTAAACATGAAAAACACATAATTTAAAACTAAAAAGGGATTCTTGGACTCCATGGGTGAAAGGATCCAATGGATGTACAACATACATACCTCACTAGATGATTTTATGAAGATTCTTGGGAATTTCTTAAGGTTTGAAGCTTGAATTCCTTGATTTCTTGAGTAAGGGTTAGTGTTTGTTCTTGAGATGGAAAATAGTTTTCTTGAGAGACTTTATGAATAAAGGGGCAAATAATGCTCCTTGAGGACCTCAATTTTGTGTTATGGACTAGTTTTGGTGGGGGAATTGACCCAAATGCCCTTAAATAAAAAAGAACAAAAGCTGGAGGAATAAAGGAGGGGGCGCTGCGGGCTCTAGACCGACTGGTTAAGCCCTGCGTCGCAGGCTCCACTCTGGCAGGATAAGCACCACGTTGTGGACCTATCCCTATTCCCTCATTATTTTGCTTCTCCAAAAACGCCCCTACGTTCATCTAAAAAATTCGAAACTCACCTGAGACATACCTTAAACAACCCAGACCATGAATCAACTTAAAAATCGATATTATGATATCGGAAAGGTCAAAAATAAAATCATCGAAGCTGGGGCCTTAGAATTGACTAAGTCGCAACACTTAGGCTACTTTATAAGGTTTGGACCCCTTAAGCATGCAATTGAGAGCTAAAATGAGCTAAGACTTTTACGATGTATTACAATATCTCCCGTTGGAAACATTCATCCTTGAATAAGACTGGTTAGCTGAGAACACTGGGGAAACTATGATCATAAACTGAACATGCATGACTGAAAGCATGAGTGCATAACTGAATATGAAACATAATACTGAACTAAACTGAATGTATGTAGTGACATGAGATGGATTAGGCAGCTGAAACTGAGTATGGAAAAGAGTCATTCTCTAGAAAATCATTACCTTAAGCTAAATTTGAGTTTGTGGAGTAAAGATGAGGGTACTTGGTTCGCATATCTTCTTCTACTTCCCAAGTGGCTCCCTCAAAAGACTAATTCCGCCAAAGAACCTTAACCAAGGGAACTTTTTTGTTCCTTGGCCTACGAATCTGAACATCAAGAATCTCAACTGGAATTTCTTCGTAAGAAAGGTTATCCTGAACATCCATCTTTATAATGGGATGACAACAACTAAATCACTAATACACTTCTTCAATAGGGAAACATGGAACACTGGATGTACTGATAACAAATTTGCAGGCAACTCTAGCTCATAAGCTACCTTTCCAAAATGACTCAAGATCTTATATGGGCTAAAATAACGAGAACTGAGTTTCCCCTTATTTCCAAATCTCTTCACTCCCTTCATGGTTGAGATTTTCAAATAAACCAAATCACCAACCTCAAACTCAAGATCTCTTCTTCTCAATCTGCATAAGATTTCTTACCTCTTTGGGTTGTCTTCAGCCTCTCCCGAATCAACTAAACCTTCTCCATTGCATCAAACACTACATCTAGCCCTATCAAAGCAACTTCACCTGCCTTAAACCAACCAATAGAAGATCTACGCATCCTTCAATAAAGAGTCTCAAATGAAGCCATCTGTATACTGGAGTGATAGTTGTTATTATAGGAAAACTCAATCAAAGGTAAGTGATAATGCCAACTACCTCTAAAGTCAATCACACATGCTCTCAATATGTCCTCTAAGGTATGAATGGTCCTCTCTACCTGACCATCTGTCTGACGATAAAAAGTTGTACTGAGATGAACATAGGTACTAAGACCCTTTTGAAAAGCCTTTCAAAATGAAAGGTAAACTGAGTGCCTCTATCTGATATAATAGAAAATGGAATCCCAAGAAACCTAACCAAATCCCTAAGGTAGAGCCTAACATATTCCTCAGTCGAGTAAGAAGTATGAACTGGCAGGAAATGAGCTGATTTGGTCATTCTGTCAACAATGACCCATATCGAATCATGCTAACGACATGTGTGAGGCAACCCTATCATAAAATCTATGCTCACCACCTCCCACTTCTAAGTGGGGCTATTGAATTCCTGAAATATGCCATTAAGACTTTGGTGTTCAACCTTAACCTACTGACAATTAGAAAACTTAGCTACAAACTCTGCAATATCCCTCTTTCTACCACTCCAATAGATTTTTCGCATGTCACAGTACATCTTAGTGGCTCCTGGATGGATAGAGTATCACACACTATGCTCTTCTGCAAGTATTCTTAATCTCAAGTCATCAACACATGAAATACATAATCTACCCTGATAATAAAGTACACCATCTCTCCCTTAGGAAAAAACCTCCACCTTTTGGTCTCTAACCCCCTCCTTTAACTTAACCAAACTAGGGTCTCTGTCTTACTTTTCTTTTACTTCAGTAACCAAGGATGATTCTGAACCATTCTGAACCCATACACTACCTTCTACTGAATCAACCAATCGGACACCTAATCTAGCAAGCTGGTGAACCTCACTAACTAACTTCTTCTTATCCTCCTCAACATGAGTACCACTACCCATAGACAACCTGCTAAGGGCATCTACCACTACATTAGCGTTGCCCAAGTGATACAACACACTCATATCATAATCTTTCAAAAACTCAAGCCACTTTCTCTGATGAAGATTTAGATCTTTCTGCGAGAAAATATACGGCAAACTCTTATGGTCAGTGAACACATCCACATGAACCCCATAAAGGTAATGTCTCCATATCTTCAAAGAAAACACACCAACTGCCAACTCAATATCATGGGTAGGATAATTCTTTTCATAAGGATTAAGTTGTCTAGAGGCATAGGCTATGACCTTACCTTTCTGCATCATCACACAACAAAGACCAACTTTGGAAGCATCACAGTAAACAACAAATCCATCTGAACCATCTGGCAAAGTCAATAGTGGAGCGAAAATGAGTCGAGTCTTCAACTCCTAAAAATTCTTCTTGCAAGAATCCGACCACTGACACTTGACTTTCTTCTAGGTCAATCAAGACATGGGGAAATCAATTTAAGAAAGCCCCAAAAAATCATCTGTAATAGCTAGCCAAACCAAAGATACTCTTGATATCTAATGGAAAGATGGGTCTGGGCCAGTACCTCACTGCTTCATTCTTTTGAGGATCAACTCAAATACCATCACCGAAAATAATATGGCCAAGAAAACTACTGATCTTAGCCAAAATTCAAACTTATTGAATTTGGCAAATAGCTGATGAACTCTAAGGGTCTACAACACAATTCTAAGATGGTCTGCATGATCATTCTTACTACGAGAATAGATAAGAATATCATCAATGAAGACTATGAAGAACATATCTAAGTACTGCTTGAACACCCTGTTCATCAAGTCCATGAAAGCTATAGGGGCGTTCATTAGTCCAAAGGAAATAACTAGGAATTCGAAGTGACCATACCAGATTCTGAAGGCTGTCATCGAAATGTCACATTTTCTGACACAAAGCTGATGATAGCCGGATTTGAGGTCTATCTTAGAAAAATTATAGACACCCTAGATTTAAGCAAAAAAGTCATCAATTATGGGAAGTGGAAATGGGTTTACTTGGTCAACCAATCCATGATGAGCCAAATACTGTTAGAACCATGAATAGTATGAGGAAATCCACTAACAATGTCCATAGTGATTAGCTTCCACTTCCACTCGAGAATGGGCAATCTCTTAAGTAAATCAACCAGTCTCTAATGCTCGACCTTCATCTGCTAACAACACAAGCAGCGAGCCATAATGTCTGCCACATCCTTCTTCATACTAGCCCACCAATAAAACTTCTTCAAATCTCAATACATCTTTGTCACCAATGGGTGGATAGACTATTTGGAACAACGCATCTCCTGAAAAATCAACCTTACCCATCTACCAATTCTCGACACAACCTCAACCGTCAATCCTCAAAATAATATCAGAATCAAGAGATGTTACCAAACGACTAAAATATGTTAGGGTGTCAAAATATAAAGCCTAACTATATGGTTAGCTAAAGACCGAACCTCAAAGGCTAAAAGCCACTTTTGGGTCAAGAGAGAAGTTAAACTCCATATACTTGTTTATTTTTGGCTCAAGGCATACGCAACCATATCAACTTTATCCAGATGATACAGACTAGTGAGATCATAATCTTAAAGCAACTTAATCCAACACCGCTACCATATAGTAACATCTTGCTGACGACGATGGTTCGAGAAAATCTCCCAAGGAACACCATACAAGTAATGGCGCCACAACTTCAACATAAACACCATGGCTGCAAACTCTAAATCATAGGTAGGGTGATATCTCTCCTGAGGCTTCAACTAACAGGAGGCATAAGCAATCACCTTAACCTTCTAAATCAACACCACGCTTAAACTAATACCAGAAGCATCACAAAACATGATAAAACCCATAAGCTTTTAAGCAAAGTCAATAGAATCTAAAGTCAATAACTCCTTGAGCTTTTGGAAGCTCTTCTCATATGCATTTGACCACTAAAATACCACTTTTTTCTAAGTCAACTTGGTTAAAGAAGAGGTAATAGATGAGAAACCCTCTGCAAAGCATCGATAGTAACTCGTCAAACTAACAAAATTTAAAATCTCAATAGGTGTTACCCAATCATGAATCTCCTGTATATTGGTTGAATCAACCATATGACCATCCTTGGTTTTCACATGACCTAAGAAAGAGATAAGATCTAACCAAAAACTTGGCATACAACTTCTCATACATTACCTCTAAAGTATAATACTCAAATGATTCACATGGTTGACCTCACTCTTGGAATAAATCAAGTTGTCATATATAAATACAATCACAAAGGAGTCGAGCTATGGTCGAAATACCCAATTCATTAATTCCATGAATGTTACAAGGGCATTGGTCAATCCAAAAGACATGACCAAAAAGTCATAGTGAACTTATCGAGTCTGAAAAACCATCTCCTGAACATCCAAAGCTCTAATCTTCAACTAGTAATACCGAATTTCAAATCAATCTTGGAAAACACCGAAGCAGCCTGAAGCTGGTAAAAAACAACGATATGAGGAAGAAGATACTTGTTCCTAATCCTCACTTTGCTCAATTGCCTATAATCAATACTTATACACATAGAACCATCTTTTTTACCCAAAAACAAAGCTGGAGCACGCCAAGGAGATACACTATGTCTAATGAACCTTTTACACCCAATAAATCCTTCAACTGCTCCTTCAACTTCTTCAACTCAGCCAAGGTCATCCTATAGGGAGGGAGGGATAGATTTGGGCTTAGTTTCCTACTCTACTTGAATAGAAAAATCAATTTCACAATGTGAAGGCATAACAGGAAAATCCATCGAAAACACATCCATGAACTAGTGAACAACCCGAATAGAATCCATAGGAGCAGGTGAGGCAATACTAGCATCTCAATCATAATCCAAATAAGATAAACACCCTCTCTCTCTACCATTATTGAGCTTTAGAAAGATATATAATACCCTCCAGACTCAAATTAAGCGTACCCTTTCAAACTAACCTCGGCTCACCTAGCATAGCTAAGGTCACAGTCTTTGCATTATAGTTTAAAATAACACAGTAAGGACCTAATCAGTCTATACCCATAATAACATCAAAATTAATAATATCTAGGATAATCAAGTTTACCCGAGTTTGACATCCTATAAAGGTAACTGTATAAGATCAGTACACCCGATTCACCACTAAAAAATCTCCTATAAGGTTAGAGACAAAGATGCATAACAAGGGGCTCATATGCAACTTCAAAATGAGAAACAAAATATGCAGATACATAGTAGATCCAAGGTTAAATAACACGGAAGCAGATCTGTAGCAAACTGGAGCTACCTATAATAACTGCATCAAAAGCCTTTGCCTCAGGTCTTTCATGTATAGCATAACAGCAACCACATCCGTTCTTGGATTGAGTAACCCCACGACAACCTCTATGAGCTCCCTTATATCTACCTCTACCACCAGTGGTTCCACCTCTACCACTTTATGAACCACCTTTCACTATAGAAATGAGAGTAGGGCAAAGATAAAGTTAAGGACCCTACTAAGTGAATCCATACATAAGTCGAGGGTAATGCTTTCCACATGGACAAACTCATAACATAAAAAACAACCCTTGTGTCCTAACTTAATCTTAAAAAAGTGATAATGAACTAGAACAATTGCCATGACCTAAAGAATAGACCACTAGAGGCTTCATCTGCATGACTTGATTTCTAGGTACCAAAAGCATTAAAACCTAAAGGTCTACCACCTGATCCCTACAAAATGGATTGAATCGACTAACCATTATAACCATAATAACCTCTATTTGAGAAATATCTACATCGGGAGGCTTGTCCACTAAACTAACACTGACGACATACCTTTTTGGTGCCTCCCTAAATTGTATGGATAATAGACTCCGTCATCTTGGAATTCTCAATAATACTCTGGAAAAAAGCCTCTAACATTACCATTTGGGATAAAGACAATAGATATTTACCATCTAACCCCTTCAAAAACTTCCAAATCCTCTCATACTCTATGGAGATTCTAGTGGCTAAATATCTGGATAAGCTTAATAAATATCAAAACCCAAAAATACAAGGTTCATGATGGAACTTGTCGTGGTAAACCTTGACAAATAAGTCTATCACCCAAACTGATACATAACAAGAAAAGGGCAGAAATATCCCTAAGGTAAGTGAACACCCCGGGTTCTGATCCTTGAAAATTTTTATAAGTTTAAGTCTTTTATAGATCATACGACTCACCACACTAGTCGGATGATATGGGTATGGGTTAGGTAACCCTAACTCATAAGTTGTCCAATGTGTGGTGGTTGGGGTTCTGTTGTGGTTATAACTTGGTGGGTACGAGTCATATGGTTTGGTGACGGTTCATTGGTTTGGTCCTTCACTTAATCTGAAACTTAGTGACTTGACTTGGCTTTGAGTATAAGTGATTTACTATGAGCCATGATGATAGGGTATGAGTGGTATAGTGGAGTCGTACATTGTCCAATGTCTAACCCCTTTGATTTCATCTTGGATATGACTTATGGGTACTACTTGTATGTTATGGGTACGAGTGTGGCAGAAGAGTCATATACTAGACAGTGTTTAGATGTCCAACCTTATATTCTAGGTATGACTAGATGATACCACTTGTATTATATGGGTATGAGTGAAAGGGTCCAAACCGTACCCACTTACAGGAATTTTTATAGTTTAAGTTGAGGGTATTCTAGATATTTTTCCTTTTAACTTCTTTTGACCCCACGACTTAAAACACTATTGGGACTCCATTTACCCTATTATTCTTAATCAAAAACACTTTAAACACTCTCAAATCTCTCTCAAGCTTTTGGTTCAAGAAAGAGGCTTAGGTTTTCTCAAGGTGATTCAATAAAGGGCTTTTAAGAGCAAATTTCTCCATCATCTTTAAGGTAATCCTCCCTCATAGTTAGTTCAAACTAAAAACATGTTTTCATCGATAGTTTTTATTGTTTTATTATTGTATAGTTTGGGTTTTGAAATATCAGTCGGGGTTTTTTGTTACTAATGGTTGAATGATATTTTCCCATGTTCTATTTATGGTTTTCATTGTTATAATATAGGTTGAACATGTGGTTTCATGGGAGTGATTAATTAGTTCTTGGGTTTGGAAACTATATGCCCTCAACATATTTGTTAAAATGCCAAAGAGAATGTTTTTGTCACATAACTTCATTTTTATTGAAAACCTTGCATTACATAATATAGTAATGGAACCCTAAATGATTTGATTGAATTAAGTGGATTAGTAAGGTCTTGGTGACCATGGTTTTGGTTTAAATGAAAACCTTGAGAGGTATTCTCGGAATCCCCCAAATGATTTTAATAATGAAGTCTATGGGGTACATGGGAATCCCTAAAGGTTGGCTAATGACATTGCTTGCAAGCTATAGTCAGTATGACGATACCACTTCATAATGCCTTGGTAAATAATACATGGAATTGGTGGTTTGGCTATGTGCTAAAGGTTTTAATTGGGCTATAATGGCGGGTTTTGATAGCTAATCTGAAGGTGTGAATCCAATGGATGGACACTGAAAATTCACGTTTGTCGACATGAGGTTTGGTCATGGCGACCATATACTCGTGGGGTAAACGAGTATCCCCTAACTTATATATATGTATCATGGAGGGTGAAGGCTACATGGGAATCCCCAACCCCTATGATATTTTTGGTTCATGCAACTACATGTACTGGGGGTCGTTCAGGGGGTAACACTAGACTTATATAGCCCGTTGGGGGTTTTAGGACGGTTAAGCTACACAAACCTAGGTTAAAGATTTTAAATGCATGCTAAGCCCGATCCCCTTTACTGGCATGGAATATATATATATATGTGTGTATATAAATGTGCTTGCATATGGTTACTTATTTGGTTTTAAATATTTACATTATCTTATCCTTACTCTTGAGTGAATACTAGCATTCACCCGTTAACCCGTATTTTGGGCACTGTATCACTGCGTGATGTAGGAACCGAGCATTCTACTCCTCCTGTTCATTGACTGAATTTAGGGACAACTTGTGTCAGATTCAAGTTGTGAGCTTCCATACTCCGAAAGACTATTTCATGTTATGAATTTCTCTACATACTTTTGTTATTTCTTGGACATTGATTTTGGATATGGCCAGGGACATGTCTCGATTGGATATTATTTTACTTTCGGATAAAGGCTTTGTGTGACTACCATGGGCATGGGCGGTGTTGGTATTGGTGTCAGCCTTGGCATTGATATTGTATTTGTATTGAGGCTGACATCGGTTAGATGTATTTTATTTATTAATTTTCTTTTTCTATCTTGTTATATATATTA
>NC_061121.1:173289734-173302399 GCF_002878395.1 Capsicum annuum | reverse complement strand
TAACTAAAGTACTGCACCACCCATATTTTCATTCCACAAGGTGAGCAACTATCTTAATATACTACATTAGATAACAAAACTGAAATCATAAGCTCCTTGTCTTTGGCCCCGAATTGAAATCCAAAAGCTAGCTAATAAGACGAGGATTGCCAAAATCATACAAAGACACCAATTTTTCCTCATCCCACCATTGGGAGATTCAAAATAACAACACTAATAGGCTACAAGTTCTTACAGTATACACTGACCGTATATATAGCTTAAATACTTCTATATAAAAGGAAAGAGGTACATAAACTACCTGAATTTAGCTGAAAGTGAAATACCAAATACTTCAATTTGTAATTTCGACACTACAAGGTTGCATAAAAAAACATAAAACAGAGATTTTTCAAACCAACACACAAATACCTAAGAAAGCTGCAGTACTCGATTTTCGATTAACCTAAGAAATGGATTTTCAGTTTATCTACTCTCAGACACTATTTTGAAACTAAAACTAAAGCTATTTATGTAGCTAAGTACTCGAATCTACTGTCTATGACCTAGTAGCAGCTATAGCCGATCTATGTAAGAAATGGGTTTTGGTTTACCTCTATTCTTACACCAAGATTATTCTTTTTTGCTTTATACACCACACCACCAAAGGAGCAGTTACGAAACACTAGTACTGGAAGCCAACCATTATATTAGTAATGCAGGGTTTTACACCCAAAAAAGGGCAGCACGATGCACTAAGCTCCCGTTATGGCTATGCATCCTTAACTAGCATTTCTGCAGGAGCCAATTCCATGATTCAAACCCGTAACCTCCTCCTGACCACGTGGCACCAACTTTACTAGTTACCGCAAGGCTTCCCTCTACCAGAGTTTTACACCAAGATTAATTTTTTTCCTTATATGGCACACCACCAAACGAGCTGAAACCTATAAAACACTACCATGCTCGCAACAAGTAAATCCAAAGTTCAATTTTATACAGCTAAATCCTACTACAACAACCAAAAAAAATTAAATTAACGCGAAATAGAGATAAAATATTACCAAAGCTGTGGTATCAGGAAGCAAAAGCCATTGATCAAATAGCTTCTCAGCAACATACAGATTACTTTTTATAGCCACACCTCAAGTAACTGCAATAACTCAGCATCTAAACTCGTTACATCACCATTGAAATCCACGTCCATTTCTCTCTACAACACCTAAACAAACCACCATAATTTCCCTAAAATAAAAATCGAATCGAATCGAAACCGAATCTTTGAGATCTTCAAACACATAAATGAACCACAATTGTTCTTCGCATTGGACGCAATTTCCCAAATTTTGATGAAATTAGGGTTCCAACAACAATGCAAAACATCTTTGTGTGAAAGGGAAACCCTAATTTGGATTGAAAAATTCAATATAGGGGAATTTACTAAGGAGAAAAAGGAAACCTTGGAAGGTAAGTATTTTTTATTGAGAAAGTTGCACTATTGAGAAAGAGAAAGAGAAAGAGAAATGGTTTTGGTTTATGATATTTTTTTTATTGAGAAAAGATAAAAATGTTTTGTTTTGGCGAACTTATGTGAATTATTTCGGATGAAATTAATAAGTGATGCAATAGATGATTTTTTTCAATTAAGTGTTTTTATAGATGCTTTTAAGGCCATGGATTATAAAAGAGTTGTTATATATATATATACCTATTGCAATGTTTTATATCCAATAGTGACGGTTATAGTGCAAATAGAACTATTATTTTTGGCAATGGTTAAAAGCGTTGCCATAGAATATCTATACTGATGAACTTGCAACCATTGCCAAAAAGTCCATTGTCATAGGCCCAATTTCTAATAGTGAAAAGTATGCACATGATCCCAAAATAAGACTCTCGAAGCTTTCAAAAACCATAATATCGCATAAATGGTATCAAAATGCATCAAAAACCATGTCAACCACCTCCACACCCCAAAAATACCATGTTGGAACACTAGGGATTGCACCACACAATGAGGGTCCAGGTCCCTCAAAGTTAATCATAGGCTGAAACACAGTAAACCAACCAGGAATAAAAAACAATGCCGGAAATGTAAAGAACATAAGATTTAACATGGAAACACCCTTTCATAAAGAAGGAAAAATCATGGCTTTCCCTCATAAGTTCCTCAAAAATCTGCTATAATCAATCTCTTGATTTCAGAATTGTTTTTAGCCCAAATGTAGGCTCCTCTTTCTTGTAATATCTCTACTATAGCCTCGCCTTGACAACTCTGTCAAAACACCATCAAAGCTGATTAACTCTAATCAGCAACAAACTTAGGCCTCTACTTATGCACTCTCTAAGAAAAGATAACAAAATAACATTACTCTTATAGACTGAGTAATTCAATTAAAAATTTAAGCTTCACTCAAGAACATTTATTCTTTCAGCACAAATAAGAAAAAAGAACTTGAGCAATATCACAAAAGAAGCATCTTTTTCCTTTTATAGTTGAGTGATGATTAGGGTTGAAATGTTATTGGACTAGGTGTCTCAAATAGTACAAACACCACATGCGTAGTTTGTTACACAAGAGGAGAAAATTGTGTAGAAGTATGACAGTTGTACTGTTGCCTTGAACATCCATGGACCTGGTCCCTTTTAGTCATCTGCTCATCATCAAAACAAGATATATCATATCATACTGCAACTATGGGAAGGGGTAAAACAATTAAAACATACAAAAATACATAATTCATATATTTCATCAAAAAGTTGGTCATTACATCATCCATCACTAAAAATCAAATTCGTCCTCTAACTAAAGTAAAAACAAATACCTAAATCAACAAATAGCTTGGGATCAGCTAGCAGCTTTTGTTTAGATCCCCTAGTGGAATAGGATCTAGTGCCTTGTACCCCAGTATCAGTCATTTTCCTTTTCTTTTACTGTCCTTCAGTCTATTCATCTTCTAACTCAGTGGTTGTTCATCCTCGTCCTCTTTATCTTCCTCATTTGGAGGTAATATCATGTCTATATTCCTTGTCTCTTCATTCTTTTCCTTTACAATTTGCTCCTCAATACTTATAGAGCCTTCATTGGGATCATAAGAAAGTAGAAGCTAATTCTCAACTCCCAAATTTATGCTGCTAAGAGGATAAAATTTCTTTACAGGAATTTTATCATCACACATTTGGGAAAAAATGGATTTTGAATTAGAGCCACTAGGGGAGCCGGGTATTAGTAAGCTTCTAGAGTTGTTAGAACTTCTTAATTCTTCAGGGTGATTAGGAATTTATGGGAAATTAGAGGACTCCGATTCTTTTGAGGATTGGGGAATTTTTTACTAAGAGGGTTCTTATTTAATTGGCGAGTCGAGGCCTTTATTCAAATCATCCCTGTCTAACTCGACAAAAACTTTAATGGATATAGGATTGTCAGCAGAAACTTGTTCACCTAGGTTTTTGGGTATTTTAGGAAAATGTGAGGTTGATGAAGCACGTTGAGAATCTTTAGGATTATCTGAAGAAAACTTTTTCATGGGGGTTGAAGAGGATGGAGTTTCTGCCATTTTAAAGTTTTACGAGAGAAAATAAATAATTTAGATTAGGATGGAATGATTTTAGAAGGATACTTTGAGTTGATTAGGAAGAGAATGAAATATATATGATTTGATTTTGTAATTAATAACGTGAGCATTGGTCATTTAAGAGGTACCCTTTGGGAATGACACGTTTAATCATAAGAAATGCAACTCTTCACTTTACTAGTAAATTTGACATCTTTTATTAAGATGGGAGAAGATATGTGGCCCTTTTTAAACATAATTTTTGAATTTTGAGGCACAATATTTTGGTACTAAACTGAGAGATTGGCCCAGGTCCCTTTCCGTTTAACTGAATTGTCTGCTTGTTAGCTTCCTTTATTCCCTTGCCAAACTATTCCTATGGGTGTATACCTGCAAAGATATGAAACTGAGTTAGATTATCTTGCACACTTTATCATGGATACATGTCATCTTATCATAGCCAATATGGAGGAAAGACACTATTTCACATGTTAAGTCCGGTCAATTTGATCATTTCTTGCTTTAGTCTCTGCACACCCTTTTTATAACTCAATCTCAAGGTAGGTCTACAGACCAGGTATCAGACTTGACTTTATCCTCAATACTGAAGCTTCTTCCTTTGAGATGAGTTTCCTAGGAACATGACCCTTTCTTGTTGGTTTTCCATCTTCTTCAATAATATCAACTTTCTTTTTTAGTTTATTTTTCCCATGTTTCAGTACAAGGAACTTCTAGTTTTTAAAATTTCCCCTCTATTCTGCCAGGGACCAGGTCCTTTGAAATCTACTATTTTAAAATAAGACACCACCATCTTAGAGTAACTTGAGAGAGAGAACACAATTATACCTTACAAAATAAGCTTTGAGAATATACTATTAAAAAACCATATCTGACTGCAATCCCTATTCTCATACTTGGATCCATGATCACATTTTGCATTTGGGAACCAACTTTATCCCGAGTTCCCAGTAGGAGGATAATGGTGTGATCAAATCCTTTTGGGCCCATCTAGGTAGAGAATTTCTTCTCATATTTCTCAAGTATTTCAGACTCTTGGGATATGGACTTTCCTGCTGAATATATCTGAAACCATCCATCTTTGCTCTAATCCAGCTTTGATAATTTTCTTTCTTGTTCCCATCTCTTCCACAGTGAGTACACAATAATTTGTGAACCTTGTTTCTGACATCATGAGTAGCTTTTTATTTTGAGCTTAGAGGTTATGATTCTCCTTGATAACACAGCCCTTACCATTATTTACACCTTGACTGGTCAAATTAGAAAAGATCTGTGAAGATGCAATCCATTTAAGAGATCCGTTTAGCTCTTCTCTTAAGCAGACCATGACCTTTTCTAACTCTTTATTCTTTTGAAGTACAGACATAAGTTTTTTTTTTATAATCCCTTAACTTTTCCTCAAGATCAATTAGCCTTTAAATTTCTTTCTTCCTTATACTATCTATATTATCTACCTTCTCCAACTGACTCATACAACTCATCTTTTCAGATTTCAATTTATTGACCAATTCTCTAGTCACAGATATCTGAAGAGTTAAGTCACTCAATTCAAGTTCTTGATCTTTCACTTTCTTCTCTAAAGTATTCTTCTCAGCACTTAGCTCACATATAGAGTCAATCAGAATACTAGCAAGCCTTTTTACTTTCCTAGCTGAGTAGTTATCTAGATTTTTCTTAATTTTTAAAAGAGTTACCTCATTTTTTCTTCATATTTAGTGTAGGCAATAAAGTCAAACAAGGAATCAAAGACAACTGGACTCTCTTGCACAGCTAACATTGACACATATTTATGCTTCTCAGCTTCATCTGAATCTATGAAAGAATCCCTCCATGTTACCAGAGCTTGCTTTACTGCATACTCAGCTGCAGTTTTCCTTCTTGAGGTTTTAGGGACCTAATCCCTGCTCTTTCCTTTCTCACCTTCAGTCTTGAAATATTCCGAATAATCCTATTTATGCATTGGAGAATCCTTAATAAAATTCTCAAGACCTCCACATTTATGACAAACCTCAATATTTCTTCTTTAGCTGCTGCTGCTTTCTCTTTTTTGGAACTGACCACTTTTTCTCATGGTTTTGATAATCTTTTTTTCCAAATAGGAAATATTAGTATCATCTTCTTCTGAATCATGTTTTGAAGCCTTCAATCCTAGAGATTTTTTCCTTTTTACTTTATTCTTCTATAGCTCTAATTGCTTCTTGAGCTTACAAGTTTTTAGATTTCCAATTAGTTCATCCTTGGTGAGGGTCTTCAGTTTTTTAGCTATAGTTATAGCATCCACTTGGCTTTCCCAGGACATAGGAAGAACACCAAGAATCTTTCTCACTTTCTTATACAATGGGATCACTTCTCCTAACAAGTGAAGCTTATTTGTGGTAGAAGTGAATCTAGTATAAATTTCTTAGATAGTTTCTTCTTCTTTCATAGTGAAGGTTTCATACTGAGTAGTCAGCATGTCTACTTTAGAATTCACATCAGTAGTGCCTTCATGAAAAATCCTCAAGCAATCCCAGATATCCTTAGCATTTTCACAAGTTGATATACTGTTATATTTATCAGGCTCTATGCCACAAATAATTTCTTGTCCTTATAATTCTTCTCAATTCTCCTTTTATCTTCATCATTATATTCCCTCCTAATTTTTACTACTATTCTTGTTATTTCTCCTTCTTTGACTTCTTTAACTAGAATATGAGGACCATCAAGAATTATGTCCATAAGTTTACTATCCTCAGCCATAATAAAGTCAAACATCCTGGTTTTTCACTACCCATAATAATGCCCATTAAATCTAGGTGGTTTGGTGGTAGATTTCCTATACTGTCTATTAAATCTAGGTGGTATGTTGGTAAATTGCCCTTCTTCTACATTAGGTGGAGCAGCCATGCTAACTAAGACACTCTAGGTGTGAACCAGCTCTGATACCAATTATTAGAACACTGGGGGTTACAACATACTATTAGGAATCAGGTCCCTTAAAGCCAATCATATGCAAAATATATTATACAAACTAGGAACAAAAGATAGCGCAAGAAATGTACACTAGGTTCCGTCAGTTCCCTCTAGTCCTTCTTTAGCTCCTCAAGATGATGTGATGAATGTTGAGTTTTATTTGGCCATTCATATGTTGGCACAACTGGTAGATACTCAGTCTGAGCATGGTGTTCCTATTACTCTATATTTTGAGGCCACAAGGGTTGGATAGTTCATGAGGTTAAACCCTCCGACCTTTACTAGTGTTTAGGTGGACGATGATCCTTAAGGTTTTCTGGATGAAATGCAAAAAATCTTTTGTGTTATGCATGCCACGAATATAGAGGGTGTGGAGTTTGTTCCCTACCAGCTGAAAGATCTGGCGTACCAGAGAAACGAGGAATAGGATCAGGCAAGGATTTTTCTAGTGTTTTTTTAGACCATTACTTTTCACAAAAGTTGAGGGAAGATAAGATGGAAGAGTTTGTTATCTGAAGCAAGGTAAGATGTCTGTCAAGGAGTATGCCTTGAAGTTTTATAAGTTATCTTGGTATACTCCAGAGATGGTTTCTAGCATGAGGGATAAAATGAGGAAGTTTGCTTTTGGGTTAGCCAAACAGTTGATATTGGAGAGTAACGCTGCCTTGTTTATCAAGGACATAGATATATCTAGGTTGGTTATGTACATATAACAGGTAGAGGAAGAGAAGAAGAAGTAGGCTAAAATAGGAGAGAGGTAGGGAAAGAAGTCTAAGTTCTTTAAGTAGGGTGGTAGCCAACAACAGGGTGGCAGGGATAGTCGTAAATGGCCAAAGAAGAAGTGGAGCAATTTTAGGTCATACTCGATGACTAGTGCTCCCTACCCAAAGCCGTTGGGTGATAGGAATTTCCAAAGTGGCGACAGCTTCATGGAACAAGGTGCCTAATATCAGGCTAGTGGGGCCCAGCCAACTCTATCATATACTTTCTATAGGTTTTATGGTAAATTGCATCAGGGTTTTTGAGATAAGTGAAGGGAAAGGTGCTTCAATTATGGTCAGCTAGGATATTTCTTAGAAATTGTCCAATTGGTAAGGTTGCTTCAGGGGAGAACAAGGTTCCAGTTACTTCATCATCAGCTCTAGCACTAAAGGGTGCACTATCTAGTTTTGACACTGGCCGAAACTGTCTTTATGCTCTCACTACCCAATAGGAGTTTGAGGCATCGCCTGATATCATGACAGGTATGTTGAAACTCTTTCCTGTAATATGTACTACTGAATTGATTCAGGTTCCTCTCTCTTATGTGACCCCATTTATGGCTGTGCATTTTTATTTTCACCCGGAGTATGTTTCAGACCTTTTTTCTATTTTTACCCTGGCAGGTGACTCTATAGTTTCTAGAAGAGTCTATAAGGGTGTGTGGTATCTTTTGGTTGTAAAGAAACTTTGGTAGATCTATTTGAATTAGACATATTTGGTTTTGATGTCATATTAGGAATGGATTAGTTTTACTCGTGCTATGCTTCTCTAGACCGTCATACCCATAAAGTTGTGTTTAATTTCCCTAATGAGCTAGTTATTGTGTAGGAAAGTGGTTCACTAGCTCCTAAGGGAAAGTTCATAGCTTATCTTAGAGCTCAGAGATTAATCTTCAAGGGGTGTCTCTATCATTTAGTCCGGGTTAAAGATTTTAAATTAGATGGTCCTTCTTTGTATTCTATTTTGGTAGTGAATGAATTTTTTAAGGTTTTTCACGCTGACCTTCTTAGTGTTCCTCCTGATAGGGATATTGACGTTGGGATTGATCTTGTTCTGGACACTCGTCTAATTTTTATTCCCCTACATAGATTGGCTCCAACAAAGTTTAAGAATCTTAAAGAGAAACTCAAGGATTTTTTGGAAAAGGATTTCATCCATCTAGGTATGGTTCCATGGGGTGCATGGGTATTGTTCTAGCTAAGAAAGATGGTTCCCTTTAGATGTGTATTGATTATCGGTAGCTGAATAAGGTGACGGTAAAGAACAAGTATGTTTTTCCAAGGATAGATGATTTGTTTAATTAGTTGCAGAGTGCTAAGTTTTTCTACAAAATTAATCTTCGATCTGGGTATCACCAGTTGAAGATTAGGGGGTGGATATTCCTAAGGCTGCCTTTCGTACTTGATATGGGCATTTTGAGTTTCTGGTTATGTCTTTCGGGTTGATCAATGCCTCTGTGGCATTTATTGATTTGATGAATAGGGTCTTTCGCTAGTTTCTGGACCTATTTGTTATTGTTTTCATGGATGAAATTTTGGTGTATTCAAAGAGCAAGGTAGATCATACGAATCACGTCCGCATAGTATTGAAGACCATGAAGGAATAATAGTTGTATGCCAAATTTTCGAAATGTGAATTTTTGTTAAACTCTGTCACTTTTCTAGGTCATATCATTTCAAGTGAAGGGATCATGGTGGATCCACATAAAGTTGCAGTGGTGAAGAAGTGGCCTAGACCCATGACTCAAATCGATATTCAGAGCTTCTTAGGTTTAGCTAGTTACTACAGGAGGTTTGTGGAGAGTTTTTTGACTATAGCTGCCCCGTTGACTAAATTGACTTAAAAGAAGGTAAAGTTCTTGTGGTTTAATGCTTGTGATAGTAGTTTTGAAAAGCTGAAGGATAAGATAATTTTGTCTCCAATTTTGAGTTTGGTCGAAGGCACTGATGGGTTTGTGGTCTATTATGATGCATTCCGTGTGGGACTTAGTTGTATTCTGATTTAGCATGGAAAGGTAATAGCTTATGCCTCTACACAGTTGAAGGTGTATGAGAAAAATTATCCAAACCATAACTTGGATTTATTAGATGTAGTGTTCATATTAAATATTTGGCATTATTATTTGTATAGAGTGCACGTGGATATCTTTTCGGGTTATAAGAGACTACAATATGTGTTTACTCAGAAAGAGCTTAACCTCAGACACAGGAGATGACTTGAGCTCCTCAAGGATTATGAAACGAGTCTTCTCTACCATCTAGGTAAAGCTAATATGGTTGCTTATGCTCTTAGGCTTAATTTGTTTTTTTTTTTATGATTCAGACGTCTGAATCTGAATGATTAAGATGTTGTCTCTAGATTATTCAGACTATTTATTTTTCAATAATTGAATGCGTAAAAAAAATTATTTGTATACATAATAAAATAAAAAATAAAATTCAAATAAAAAATTAATTATATATTAAAAAAGTATGTAATTTAATACAATAAAATTATTAGTATTTGATTGAGAAAAAATATTTATGTTTGTTAGTGAAAGTGGAGATGGCTTATAATGGTGGTCGCGGTGACAATGATTGATGTTAGTGATTAGTATTGTTAGTGGTGATAATTGTGATGGTTGGTATTAAAGTGACTATTATGATGGTGGTGGTGGTTGTTGTGATGTGACATTGCTTGATGTTAGTAGTTTAAGGTGTTTATTGTGTTGGATAAAACATGAATGCATAATGATTGACGATGTGTTAGTGCTAGTTAGAGATGTTATTTGTTGTGATGATGGAGATGGTTATTAGTAGAGATAAATTATAGCGATGGTACTGGTTGAAGTAGTGGTAGAGGTGGCATTACCAGTGATAATAGTGGTGACATCCAAAGAATATGTAGAGGTTGTGATGTATTAGTAGTAGTTAGTAGTGGTGCTAATTATGATAGATGAGTTGGTTGGTAGTTGGGATTGGCCGCTAGTGGTTGCTGATTGTGGTGTTGTTGACAGCAGTGGTAGTGGTGAATATAATTAGAATAAAAGAGGTAGTAGGTGTGGTAGCGGTTGACAATTGTGGTTGATAGCGGTGTATTTTCTATTGATGGTGACTGTGAAGATGAAGGTGGTTGGTAGTGATGGGTGGTATTTGAAAATGGTGACAGTGGCAAAGGTGGTTAGTGGTGGTAACTGCTGATTATGAATAGAATAAGGAATATTATCCAACACTAGAATATCCATTCGGACCTATTAAGACTTGGTTCTAGATCTGAATGATTAAGACCTATTCAGACCTATTAAGAGTTAAAATCTTAATAAAAAACAAATTTACTTAATGGTCTGAAATCTGAACCATTCAGATTCAGACTTCCATTAAGTGCAAACAAATGAGGCCTTAGTAGGTTATCCATGGGATGTCTAGCTCATGTGGATAAAAGAAAGCGGAAGTTGGTAAAGGGTATACATTGTTTGGCTAATCTTAGATTTCTCTCTTGGACTTTGAAGATGGTGGTGTGTTAGTGCAAAAAGTTATACGGTTGTGACTTGGTGCTGAAATCAAGGAGAAGTAGCTATTGGATCCTATTTTAATAAGGATCAAGGATGATGTAGGTGGGCAAAAAGTGTTGGACTTTAAGAATAGTGGTGATGGTACCTTGCGCTACCAAGAGAGATTATGTGTTCCCGATGTAGATGGTTTACGTGAAAAGATCTTGGCTGAGACACATGAGTCTGTGTTGTTATTCATTCTAGTTTGATAAAAATACATCATGACCTTAATGAGATGTATTGGTGGAATAATATGAAGAGGGATGTGGCTAATTCGGTAGCCAAGTGCACGGTGTGTGTAATACCCCGGGAAATTTTTTATTGAAATTTTATGTGTAAAAGTGTTGGGTTCTATCTTCAAGAATGAATTATAAATTTTCCATGTAGAATGTCTTAGATTATGACCTATAATTGTGTAGAGTATCGAATAAGCTTTCCAACGATATATGGATCATCCAAAATGGACACCCGAGCGACTAGTTATGAACATTCCAATTGAACCATGAATAGTAGTGAATAGTAAAACGTGCAGGAAAAAGTACTGAGGTCTGGCATATTTTTGCTCCAACTTTAAACGATCATAACTCCTTGTACATAATGATCTGGGTGATCTACTATATATCAACGGAAAGCTCTGCGAGTCCTCTTTCTAATGAAATTGGTTTCATCCAATTTAGATATCGGAGTAAAATGTTATGGTTGATCTACTTCAGATATCAATACAGTCCACCAAAGGACAGATTCAAGAATTGTTTTTTGATTTTTAGGGGCGTTTTGGTCATTCCTACTCACCCAAAATCGGTCCAAACCCTATATTAAAGCTTATTAGAAGCATTATATGTTACATTTCATGAAATTCCCTCAAAAAGAAATCCCTAAGCTTCTACATCCAACTTCAAGAACCTCCAAAGTTCACTATTAATTCTGCAAATTTATTCAGGATTCCAAGTTCCTAGTTCAAGAACTCCAAGAACCATCATTCAAAGGCACGATTAACATCTCAAAAATGAGTATCGATCTAAAGTTCATCATTTAAGGTATGTGGGGTTTTCAACAAGAACTCTCTTTTGTTCTTGTGCCCAAAAGTAATTTTCTTTACAAAGGCATGATTTTTATTTGATTTTTACGAATTTGAAGCATTAACCTATATCTTATGATTATTATTATGAAATCTTGATGTTTATGATTTTGAAAGATGAATTTACATGTGTGGAGATATAAAACATGAATCTTGAATGATATTTATCATGATTTTGATATTTGGGTCGTGAATCCCCATTGGAAATTGTATTTTTTTAAGAAAGTGTGTGTTATAAGCATGTAGATGTTGAATATTTGAGATATTTTGAATAATTTGACCTTTTGGTCTTAATGGAGTTATTTTGAACTCGAGCATGAAGAAATCCATAATGTGATTGATTTTGATATATGGGAAGCATGATGGCTCCCGATGTATATTTATATATTACTAAAATTGTTTTGTTGTGGATTGTCTTTGAAATGATCTGAGCTAAGTCCGGGAGAAATCTTTTGCACCGAGTGGGAGGTATAAAGCGACCTTACTTCCCTAGAACTACGTGCCCCTATAGGAGTGACCCTGAGGCTGATTTATATAGTAATCACTAGTTTGTGTGGATTTGATATCGATAGTCCTACTCTGATGGAAAGGATAGGACGGTTCTCCCCAACGTGGGTTGTATATTGGACTCCATGTAGCTCGCATGGTTTATGTCGGTTATAGGATCTCCCAGTGTGTGTGTGTTTTGTTGTGTCTATGGTAAATGGTGAAGTGATTTGAAAGTGGAATTGTGAAAGTTATTCTTTCAAAAGATTTAAATGATATTTACATTATGAGAATTAATATTCTTGAT
>NC_061121.1:173275328-173289634 GCF_002878395.1 Capsicum annuum | reverse complement strand
TATTGTACTTATTTCATCCTCTCATGATTATGATGATTTTTTTGGGCTATGTGAGTCTTTCATACATCCTGCATATTTCTTATAAATATTTATGATGATGGTGTTTATATAACTGCATACACCCCCATATACTCGATTTCTTTCCTTGGTACTGACCCACATCTTCGGATGTGGGCTGCATTTTCTCGGAATATAGGTTCAGGTGCTCAGATTCAGGTTTGATAGTGATTCTTCGAGCACGCTGTTCTACATCCTCTGTTGTGGTGAGTCGTCATGTTCTGAGGATGTGATGTCTGATATTGGTTTCACAAAATTATTTACATTTGATAACTGAGTATGAGTCAGTTCAGGCATGTCTCAATGGCTCGTAGGCTTTATTGATTTTCTTAGAGGCTTGTCAGACTAGTATAGATGTTGGGAGTTGACTAATAAGTCATATTTTGTTATCTTTCTGAAATTCTTTTATTCTTGGATGATGATTACTCTGTTGAAATTTAAGGGTTATTTATGGAAACCTTATTGATTTGTGTTGAACTAAATAAAAATGGCTCAAAGGGTTAGCTTGGGGATACTCGTAGCCTCAAGCATCGTGTGATGCTTAGGACCCATTTTTTGAGGCGTTACAAACTTGGTATCAGATCCTAAGGTTTTAAGGTGTCCTAGGGAGTCTGACAAGCTGCGTTAGGTAGAGTCTTGATCATCGGTGTGTAGCGCGCCACATCTATGAGCAAGAGGCTACAAGACGTTTTAGGAAAAAGTGTGATTCTTTCTTTCAGAAGTCTATCGTGCTTAAAGTGTCTCTCTCTACTATTGATTTGTGCTCTCCTCTTTCAGAAATATGCCTCCACGTCGAGCGAGAAGAAATAATAATGGTCAGCAACCTCAACCCGCTGACCCATTGAATGAAAACGTGTCTTATGCTGAATTTTGGGTAGCCTTTCAGGCGCTGGCCTAAGCTGTTACTGTAAATGTTCAGGCCAACCCAGCCCCGACTCTATAGCAGCAAGGAGGTGATTCAGCTGCTGCCAAGATCCGTGAATTTATCCGGATGAATTCGCCAGAATTCTATGGGTCCAAGTCTGATGAGGATCCATGGTTGTTTTTAGAGGAGGTGCGAAAGATTACTCAGGTGATGCATGTATCTGAGGAATATAGTGTGGAGTTGGCTATGTATAGGTTGAAAGACCTTGCTTATGACTGGGTTGTTGCTTGAAGGAAAGGTAGAGATGAGGGAGCTGTTCCTACAATATGGCAAGAGTTCTAGGATGCATTCCTAGATAAGTTTTTCCTTTTGGAGATGAGGGAGGCGAAGGTGGAAGAGTTTATGAACCTACGATAGGGCTCTATGACTGTTAGGGAGTACTGTCTAAAGTTCAATCAGTTGGCCAAGTATGCTCCTGACTTAGTGGCTGATAACCGGGCTAGTATGAGTAAGTTTGTGACTAGAGTGTCTAGTTATGTGGTTAAGGAGTGTAGGTCTGCTATGCTGAATAGTGAGATAAATCTTTCTAGGCTAATGACTCATGCCCAACAGATTGAGGCAGACAAAATTAAGGAGAGAGATAAAATAAGAGGGAATAAGAAAGCTAGGTTCGAGCAGCACGGACAGGGTCAGACTAGATCACAGAGAGGGAGTCTCCCTCAGTATCAGGATCATTCATCTATGCTAGAACCATCATCTGCTAGTGCTCCTGTGTCTAGAGGTAGGCAGGAGCAAGGTAGCAGGTCATATGCATCCAGTCCTAGTACAGTGTTGGCAGTAAGCCAAATCGTCCCCTATGTCCTAAGTATGGTAGGGCTCATTCGGGTGAGTGTTAGGGTGAGAAGAGGGGTTGTTTTCAGTGTGATGACATGGGTCACAGAGTTAGAGATTATCCACAGGATGGATAAGGGCGTCGTGTCTATCACCCTCAGACCCAGACTCAGACTGTTAGTGCTCTAGTTCCAGCGACTAGCCCAGCCCCAGCTCAGGGCGCCTCTTCTAGCAGTGCTGGTGGGCAGCGCCAGAATAGATTCTAAGATTTACCATCCCTCCCGGAACAAGAGGACTCTCTCGATGTTGTTACTGGTATGCTTCGTATATTTCAGTTTGATGTGTATACTTTGTTGGATCCTGGATCTAGTTTCTTATATGTTACACCTTTGATTGCTGTGAATTTTGAAATGAGTCCTGAGATTATTCCTGAGCCTATCCTAGTCTCTACCCTAGTGGGTGATTCAATTGTTGCCCAGAAAGTATATAAAAAGTGTCCTGTTATCGTTCTTCATAGAGTCTTGTTGGCTGATCTGATTGAGTTAGACATAGTAGATTTTGATGTGATTCTGGGTATGGACTGGCTGTATTCTTGTTATGTCTCTATTGATTGTCGGACCCGAGTGGTCAAGTTTCAATTTTTGGGTGCATCCGTATTTGAATGGTCTGGGAATTCTGTGTCACCCAAGAGTCATTTTATCTCTTACCTCAAAGCTAGAAAGCTTATTTCCATGAGATGTATTTACCATTTGGTTAGAGTCAAAGACACTAAGTCTGAGACTCCAACTCTCCAGTCTGTTAACGTCTTCAATGAGTTTTTTGATGTCTTTTCAGATGATCTCCCAGGGATACCTCTTGATAGAGAGATAGAGTTTGGGATTGATTTTCTTCCCGATACTCAGCCCATTTCTATTCCTCCTTACCGTATGGCCCCTGCAGAACTTAAAGAGTTGAAAGAGCAACTCAAATATCTATTAGATAAGGGTTTTATGAGGTCTAGTGTTTCTCCGTGGGGTGCTCCTGTGGTGTTTGTGAGAAAGAAAGATGGCTCTTTGTATATGTGCATTAATTACCGCCAGCAGAATAAAGTTACCATAAAAAATAAATACCCCCTTTCAAGAATAGATGATTTATTTGACCAATTGTAAGGTGCAAGTTATTTCTCAAAGATAGACCTTCGTTTCGGCTATCATCAACTCAAAGTTAGGGAGTGTGACATCCCGAAAACTACTTTTCGAACTCATTATGGCCATTTTGAGTTTCTTGTTATGTCTTTCGGGTTAACTAATACCCCATCAGCTTTCATGAACCTCATGAATCGAGTGTTCAGACCATATTTGGATATGTTTGTCATAGTATTCATCGATGATATACTGGTGTACTCCCTAGTGAGAATGAATATTCTGATCATCTCCAAACTATCTTGCAAACCCTAAGAGATCACAAGTTGTTTTCCAAGTTCAGTAAGTGTGAGTTTTGGCTAAGGTCAGTTATTTTTCTGGGTCATATCATTTCTTCTAAGGGTATTAGAGTTAATCCCCAAAAGACCGAAGCTATTAGAAATTGGCCTAGACTATTTCTCTGACTAATATCTAAAGTTTATTGGGTTTAGCTGGCTATTACCGCCATTTTGTTGAGGGTTTCTCCTCTATAGCGTCTCCTATGACTCGGTTGACCCAAAAGAAAGTGAAGTTCTTGTGGTCTAAATCTTGTGAGAAGAGTTTTCAGGAGTTAAAGACTCGACTCACTTTAGCCCCTGTTTTGACTTTGCCTGATGGTATTGATGGTTTTGTGGTGTACTGTGATGCTTCGAGAGTTGGGATTGGGTTATGTATTGATGCATTAGGGTAAGGTGATAGCTTATGCTTCTAGACAGTTGAAACCCCATGAGAAAAATTACCCCACCCATGACCTTGAGTTGGCTACTATTGTGTTTGCTTTGAATATCTGGAGACACTATTTGTATGGTGTCCATGTTGATGTTTTCACTGATCATAAGAGTCTGCAGTATGTGTTTACCCAGAGAGAATTGAATCTTAGGCAGAGACGATGGTTAGAATTGTTAAAGGACTATGATATGAGTGTGTTATACCATCCGGGCAAGGTCAATGTTGTGGCGGATGCCCTAAGTAGAGTGTCCATGGGTAGTGTTTCGCATGTGGTAGAAGGTAAGAAAGAGTTGGCTCGTGATGTACATCATTTGGCTAGATTGGGGGTTAGGTTGTTTGACTCTGTTGAAGGTAGTATAGGGGTTCAGAGTAGTTCTGAATTCTCCTTGGTCTCGGAAGTGAAGGAAAAGCAATACTTAGATGCTAGTTTTGTCAGACTGAAGGAGTCAGTCAAGGACTAAAAAGTAAAGGTTTTCTCCCAAGGGGGAGATGGTGTGTTGAGATTGCAGGGTAGATTATGTGTCCCGAATGTTAATGATCTGAGACAGAGCATTATGGCTGAAGTGCACGGGGCGCAATATTCTATTCATCCTGGTGCCACCAAGATGTACCGAGACTTGCAGGAAATCTATTGGTGGAGTGGTATGAAGAAAGATATAGTAGCGTTGGTAGCTAAGTGTGCAACATGCCAACAGGTTAAGGTTGAAGACCAAAGACCTAGTGGTATGATGCAAGATTTTAGTATTCCCACCTGGAAGTGGGAAGAGATAAATATGAACTTTGTGATTGGTTTACCTCCTTCCTGACCCCATCATGATTCCATTTGGGTTGTGGTTGATAGGTTGACTAAGTCTGCTCATTTCTTGCCTATTCATACTTCATATACTGCTGAGGATTACGCTAGATTATATATCCGAGAGCTAGTCAGACTGCATGGAGTTCCCTTGTCTATCATTTTGGATAGGGGTACTCAGTTCACTTGTGCACTTGACTTTAAGGGAAGTTGGGATGATCACTTACCGTTGATAGAATTTGCTTACAATAACAGTTTTCACTCTAGTATTGGTATGGCTCCGTTTGAAGCCTTATATGGGAGGAAGTGTAGATCACCCATAGGTTGTTTCGAGGTGGGTGAAGCGGCTGTGAGTGGTCCTGATTCAGTATTTGAGGCTATGGAAAAAGTTAAGTTGATTAGGGAAAGATTGAAAACTGCGCAGAGTCGTTAGAAGTCATATGCGGATGTTAGAAAGAGAGACCTTGAGTTTGAAGTTCGTGACCCAGTGTATATGAAAATTTTACTCATGAGGGGGTGAAGAGATTCGGAAAGAAGGAAAGCTTAGTCCCCGTTATGTTGGTCCTTACAAAATTCTTAGCCGTGTTGGTAAGGTAGCTTATGAGGTCGAGTTGCCTTTCGAGTTGTCCTCTGTTCATCCAATTTCTATGTCTCCATGCTTAGAAAGCATATTAGCGATGCTGTGGTAGTGGATTCCTCTGTGAGTGCTGACATTCAAGAAAATCTTTCTTTTGATGAGATTCCTGTTGAGATTTTTGATTTCTGTCCGAAGACTAAGGAACAAAGAAGTTTCCTTAGTCAAGGTGTTGTGGTGAAACCAATCTGTTGAGGGTGCAACTTCGGAAGCTGAGGTGGATATGCGATTCAAGTGCCCGCACCTATTTTCTGTGAACTCCGATCAAGCCGAAGGTACCTTTCTTTCCTAAATCATGCACTTTTTATAAAAGTTGCAGCAGTTCAGTGAATTTGTGCATTCTATGTTGCATTCGGAGTGAGAAACGATGTAGTGATGAGTCTAACGAATGGTTTCAGCTGTATGCTCTTTTCCCTATCTAATCTTGGCATATCTAGCGTCATTCGAGGATGATTGTTTCCAAGAGGGGGATGATGTAATACCCCGAAAATTTTTTTGTTGAAATTTTGTGCATAAACGTGTTGGGTTCTATCATCTAGAATGAATTATAAATCTTTCACGTAGAATATCTTAGATTATGACCCACCATTGCGTAGAGTATTGAATAAGCTTTCCAACGATATGTGGATCATACAAAATGGACACCCGAGCGACGAGTTATGAACATTCCGATCGAACCATGAATAGTAGTGAACAGTAAAACATGCAGGAAAAAGTACTGAGGCCTGACGTATTTTTGCTCCAACTTTAAACAATCATAACTCCTTGTACATAATGATCTGGTTGATCTACTATATATTAACGGAAAGCTCTTCGAGTCCTCTTTCTAATGAAATTGGTTTCATTCAATTTGGATATCGAAGTAAAACACTATGGTTGATCTACTTTAGACTATCAACACAGTCCACCAAAGGACAGATTCGAGATTTTTTTGATTTTTAGGGGTGTTTTGGTCATTCTCCCTCACCCAAAATCCATCCAAACCCTATATTAAAGCCTATTAGAAGCATTATATGTTATATTTCATGAAATTCCCTCAAAAAGAAAACCCTAAGCTCCTACATCCAACTTCAAGAACCTCCAAAGTTCACCATTAATTCTGCAAATTTATTCAAGATTCCAAGTTCCTAGTTCAAGAACTCTAAGAACCATCATTCAAAGGCACGATTAATATCTCAAAAATGAGTATCGATCTAAAGGTCATCATTCAAGGTATGTGAGGTTTTTTAACAAGAACTCTCTTTCGTTCTTGTGCCCAAAAGTAATTTTCTTTACAAAGGCATGATTTTTATTTGATTTTTACGAATTTGAAGCATGAACCCATATCTTATGATGATTATTATGAAATCTTGATGTTTATGATTTTGAAAGATGAATTTACATGTGTGGAGATATAACGCATGAATCTTGAATGATATTTATCTTGATTTTGATATTTGGGTCGTGAATCCCCATTAAAAATTGTATTTTTTTTTGAGAAAGTGTGTTATTAGCACGTTGATGTTGAATATTTGAGATTTTTTGAATGATTTGACCTTTTGGTCTTAATGGAGTTGTTTTGAACTCGAGTGTGAAAGAAATCCACAATGTGGTTGATTTTGATAGATGGGAAGCATGATGGCTCCCGATGTATATTTATATATTACTAAAATTGTTTTGTTGTGGATTGTCTTTGAAATAATCTGAGCTAAGTCTGGGAGAAATATTTAGCACCGAGTAGGAGGTATAAAGCGACCTTACTTTCCTAGAACTACGTGCTCCTATAGGAGTGAGCCTGAGGCTGATTTATATAGTGATTAATAGTTTGTGTGGATTTGATATCGATAGTCCTAGTCCGATGGCAATGATAGGAAGACTCTCCCCAACGTGGTTTGTACATTGGATTCTATGTAGCTCACATGGTTTATGTAGGTTATAGGATCTCCAGTGTGTGTGTGTTTCCTTATGTCTATGGTAAATGGTGAAGTGATTTGCTAGTGGAATTGTGAAAGTTATTCTTTCAAAAGATTTAAATGATATTTACATTATGAGAATTGATATTCTTGATGAACTGAAAGTGATTGACGAATTATATAATGACTCACATGTGTTATTGTACTTATTTCATCCTTTCATGATTATGATGATTTTTTTTGGGCTATGTGAGTCTTTCATACATCCTGTATATTTCTTATAAATATTTATGATGATGATGTTTATATAACTACATACACCCCTATATACTCGATTCCTTTCCATGGTACTGACCCACATCTTTGAATGTGGGCTGCATTTTCTCGGAATGTAGGTTTAGGTGCTCAGATCCAGGTTCGATAGTGATTCTTCGGACATGCTGTTCTACATCCTCTATTGTGGTGAGTCGTCATGTTTTGAGGAAATGATGTCTCATGTTGGTTTCATGAAATTATTTACTTTTGATAACTGAGTATGAGTCAGTTGGAGCATATCTCAATGGGTCGCGGGTTTTATTGATTTTCTTAGAGGCTTGTCAGACTAGTATAGATGTTGGGAGTTGACTAATAAGTCGTATTTTGTTATCTTTTTGAAATTTTTTTATTCTTGGATGATGATTACTCTGTTGATATTTGTTGGTTATTTATGGAAACCCCATTAATTTGTGTTGAACTGAATGAAAATGGCTCAAAGGGTTAGCTTGGGGCTACTCATAGCCTTAAGCACCGTGTGATGCTCTGGGACCCGTTTTTCAGGGCGTTACAGTGTGCCAACAAGTGAAAGTTGAGCACATGAGGCCCGAAGGATATATCAAGAAATTGAGTTGCCTGAATGGAAGTGGAAGTCATTAACATGGATTTCGTTACCTGTCTTCCTCAGTCTCAGAACTAATTTGATTTGATTTGGGTCATCGTGGATAGGTTGACAAAGTCGGCGTACTTTTTGCCAGTGAGGACTAACTTCTTGGATGAGGATTATGTGAGGTTGTATCTCTATGAGTTTGTGAAGTTGGATGGTGTACCTTTTTCTATCATCTCTAATCGTGGGATATAGTTTTCATCTCACTTTTGGTGGTCATTTTAGAAAGGATTGGGGACTAAGGTTAGTTTTAGTACTGCTTTTCACGCGCAGTCGGATGGGCAAATAGAAAGGACTATTTAGACATTAAAAGATATTCTTAGAGCTTGCGTGATTAACTATGGTGGTAGTTGGGTTGAGAATTTGCCTTTTATAGTGTTTTTCTATAATAATAACAACATTGTAGCATTGGGATGGCTCCATTCAAAGCGTTGTATGGTAGGAGGTATAAGTCTCCTATTGGATAGTTCAAGCTTGGTGAGGTAGATATATTTGGCCCAGATTTGATTCACCAAGCTATGGAAAAGGTGAAAGTTATTTGGCATAGGCTTAAGACTATAAAAATCACCAAAAGTCCTATGCATACATAAGGCAAAGAGACTTGGAGTTTGAGGTTGGAGTTAGGGTGCTCCTAAAGGTGTCTCCCATGAAGGGAATGATGTGGTTTGGGAAGAAAGAAAAGCTTAGTCCCCGATATGTAGGTCCTTTTGTAATTTTTAGGAGGGTTGGAAATGTCGCATATGAGTTGGAGTTGCCTTCTAGTTTGAGCTCCATTCACTCGGTAGTTCATGTCTTTATGTTGAGAAACTATATTGGTGACCCGTCGCATATTATGCTTATCAAGGATATTGGTATTTTGGATTCCCTATCTTATAAAGATATCTTAGTTGAGATCTTAGATCATGAGGTTCGTCGGTTGAAGACCAAAGATGTGGCCTTGGTAAAGGTTCTATGGAGGAACCACAAGGTGGATGAGGCTACATGGGAAGTTGAAGAGGACATGAAGTCCAAGTATCTATTCCTGTTTCCTGCTTCACAAAATTCGTGCAAAAGGTATGTGTTCTTTATATGTCTTTGTTTTCAAACTTTGGTAAAGAAAATATTGATTCCATAGAATTCTGTTTTGTATCTTAAGGGCAAGAATAGAGGCATTTAGGGGTTTAATCATGCCTATATTACCTTGCTCCATCATTCAAGGACGAATAGTCCAAGTGGGGGAGAATTAAAATACCGTGGGTTCTGGTCCTTGCAAAATTTTGTGAATTTGAGCCTTTTATAGATCATACGATTCACCGTACTAGGCATATGGTGTGGGTACGGGTTAGGTAACCTAACTCGTAAGTTATCTTATGTGTGATGATTGGGGTTCTGTTGTGGTTACGACTTAGTGGGTGCGGGTTGTATGGTTTGGTGATGGTTCATTAGTTTGGTCCTTCACTTAATTTAAAACTTAGTGACTTGACTTGGCTCTGAGTATGAGTGGATCGCTATGAGCCATGAGGATAGGGTACTAGTGGTATAGTAGAATCGTACATTGTCCAGTGTCCAACCGCTTTGCTTCTGTCTTGGATACAACTTATGCGTAGTACTCGTATGTTATGGGTATGAGTGTGGCAGGGATAGTCGTATAGTAGACAGCGTGTGGATGTCCAACCTTTTATTCTTGGTACGACTTGATGGTACCAGTCGTAGGATGTGGGTACAAGTGGAGGGATCCAAACCGTACCCACCAGCAGGAATTTGTACAATTTAAGTTAGGAGTATTCAGGAGATTTTCCTTAACTTATTTTGATGCCACAACTTAAAACACTATTGGGGCTCTATTTACCCTATTATTCTCAATCAAAAACACTTTAAACTCTCTCAAATCTCTCTCAAACTTTTGGTTCAAGAAAGAGGCTAAGGTTTTCTCAAAGTAATTCAATTAGCGGCTTTCAAGAGCAAATCTCTCCATCATCTTTGGTATCTAAGGCATGTTAATCCTCTCTCATTGTTAGTTCAAACTAAAATTGTGTTTTCATGTATGGTTTTTATGGTTTTATTATTATATGGATTGTGTTTTGAAATATGAGTTGGGGGTTTTGGTTACTAATGGTTGGATGATGTTTTCCCATGTTCTATTTATGGTTTTTCATTGATATAATGTTTCTTGAAAATCTGGTTGCATGGGGTGGTTAATTGGTTTTTAGTTTTGGTTTTGTAAACTATATGCCCTCAGCATATTTGTTAAAATGCTAAAGAGAACCTTTTTGTCACATAGCTTGAATTTTATTGAAAACCTTTCATTGCATAGTATGGTAATGGAACCCTAAATGGTTTGATTGAATTAAGTGGATTGGTAAGGTCTTAGTGACCATGGTTTTGGTTTATATGCAAACCTTAAGGGGTACAAGAGAATCCCCCAAGCGATTTTAATAATGGAGTGTATGAGGTACATGGGAATCCCTAAAGGTTGGCTAATGACATTTCTTGCAAGCTATAGTCAGTATGATGATACTACTTTATAATGCCTTGGTAATTATTCCATGGAATTGGTGGTTTGGTTATGTACTAAAGGTTTTAATTGGGCAATAATGGCGGGTTGTGATAGCTAACCGTGAAGGTGTGAGTTCGATGGACGGAGACTGGAAACTGGAATCTCATATTTGCCGACATAATGTTTGGTCATGGCGACCATATACTTGTGGGGTACATAGGAATCCCCTAACTTATACTTGTATATATGTATCATGGAGGGTGAAGTGTACACGGGAATCTCTGACCCCTATGATATCTCTGGTTCATACGGCTATACATACTGGGGCCCATTCAGGGGGTAATACTGGACCCATATAGCCCATGGGTGTTTTAGGATGGTTAAGCTACACAAACCCAGGTTAAAGATTTTAAATGCATGATAAACCCTGTCCCCTTTCCCGACATGGAATATATATATATATATATATATATTTATATATATATATATGTATGTATGAATGTGTTTGCATATGGTTATTTACTTGGTTTTAAATGTTGGCATTATATTATCCTTACTCCTTAGTGCATGCTAGAGTGCGTGCTAGTGTACACCCTCTAACTCGTCTTTGGGTGTTGTATCTCTACACAATGCCGGAACCGGCCATATTAATCCTCCTTCTCATTGACTGTATTCGGGGATAATTTGTGTAAGATTAAAGTGGCGAGCTTCCATACTCTAGAAGACTCCATTTCTTGTTATGGATTTCTCTACATACTTTTGTTATTTCTTAGACATTGGTTTTGGCTATGGTTAGGGGCATGTCTCAATCGGATATTATTTTACTTTTGGATAAAGGCTTTGTGTGACTGCTATAGGCATGGGCGGTGTCGATATTGGTGTCAGCCTTGGCATTGATATTGGTATTAGGGCTAAAACCGATTGGATGTATTTGATTTATTATTGTCCTTTTCTAACTTGTTATATATATATATATATATATATATTCAGAATTCACCCGACATAGGGTGCAGTGCGATTATGGTTGGGTTTTAGGGGCAATCTTTGGTCTCGGTCGGACCTGAGAAGCCCGATATGATTAGGCCCTGGTTTGGGTAGTGTCAATAAGGCTTCTATAATGAAACCAAACCACACAGATAATAAAAAACAGAAAGAATAAAATCAACACATGCAACCATAACTCCCAAAACCTGATCTCAAAGTTGTAAGAACTACTAATATTATCCATGAGTCAAATAATCAGGAAAATAACCACAAAGAAATAATATATGTCTCCGAATACTAATAAAGATATAACTAATATAGAAATAGGTGAACTCCAGACGTATGACTGTCTAACCGCTAACTTGAATAATCGAAAAATGCCTGAAATAAATCAGTCTGAGGCACACCAAAACCTACAGATACACCGAAAGGGTGAAGTAGGAGTGAGTACGATCCACTTATACTTAGTAGGTATCATAGGCTGACCTAAGAAAGTAAAAAATAAAGCATACAAAATACACTCTAAGGGCACATCACCTGAAAATAGAAAATGCCCCACAATGGTAGCCCACACCGCTTGCATTTCCAGTTCTAATATATCACTTATATTGCAACATCACATCATAATAGGTGACAAGTACATATTATATAACATATAAGTAGAATATGTATATACAATATCATTAAATAAAAGTAAAGGAAGATACAACAAATACATAGATAACAAGTTAATATGGTAATACAACACAATGTAGCACAATAAAGTAAGTGCCATATATATGATAATGATAATGATAATGCACGATGTCTTCACACAACCTTTGTGATTTTCACACAATCGCCGTATACATATATAAAGCTAAAGCTTTAAAACACCTCGGTCTTGAACCTTGAGAAAAACAACAACTTTTGGTATCTCTAAGTTGGGTATGACTTGGAGCTTGAGTTGTACCTTTGGATACGGGTCGTATCCACTATCACCTCCCCCCTCTCATACATTGGACAACATATTAGGGAAAAAACTATTTTCTATATGACATGAACTTTCCTTGATCGTACCCATGTATACGGGTCGTATGCAACTCCATCGTATAAAGGGTAGTCTCTATTTGGAGTGGACTGCTTGGTATATGGTTTTTATTTATGACTAGGGGTGAGTCATACCCTTTGGTCATGACTCAAGGGTTCCCACTCGTACCCATAATAGTATGGTTGACCTAAGAGAAGCCTAGGGTATGAGTTAGGGTACCACTCGTACCCTAGGCTACGATCACTAAGGGAATCATATGATGGAGTTGTACCCCTGCACGAGCTCACTTTTTTGCTTCTATCTAAGGACTTTTGGTCATTTACTTGCCTAAAACCCTAACCCCTCTTACTATATAATATATTATAGCCTCCTAAGTCTTTATTTTACAAGACTCAAAACACTCCTAAACACTCTAAAGACTTCTTGAAGAAAGATTAGAGGCTAGGGTTTGGAGGGTGATCATCTAGTGGCAAGAGGGAGTCAACATTAGTTGTGATTAAACTTGCTTAAGGAATGTATCTCTTCCCCTCTTTTAATATCTCTAAACCCATGTACTTCACACTTAGATTAGTAAGTGTACATGGTGGTTTTGAAATCAAATGAAAAGGGTTTTATTGCCTAATGATGTATGATGTTGAATCCTTCTTAGACTTATGTTTATATGTGATAATGATGATAAATTTTATTTGTGGCTACTTGTTTAAGTAACTCTAATCTTGATAATATATACCATGGTCATGGCCTTGTTGAAGGTATGCACCTAAGGTGTTTGTAAAAATGTCTAAGTGAGTTGTCTAGTCATATGTTGTTGATGTATTGAACTAGGGAAATGGACTAAATGAACATGGATGAATGATAAATGATGTGTTAAAGGAATTATGAACCATGTGACATGAAATTGATAACCTTGGTTATTTGCTAATGGAAGGGTAAAGTCTCTAGATATAAAGATGAACATAAATTTTGGGTTAAACCCAAGTGTAGCAAAAATATGGCATGGAATTGCTGTAAGGGCCTTGATGACCATAACTTGCTTTGTATGTTGAATTAAGTGAAGGTATTGGCCTATCAAGATGGTTGAGAAATGAAGGCTCCCATAAGAACTATGTGGTCATGTATAGTGTGGAATTGGCTAAAGTAGTTAAAGTCCCTATATGTTGTATTCAATGTATTTTAATGCATAGGCAAAGGGTTAAAGTCCCAAATGCCAACTAATGATAATTGTGATGGCTTGAGATTAAAGTCCCTTGCCTTATGTGATGGATTGAGGTTGAAGTCCCTTGCTTTATGAATGGCTTGAGGTTGAAGTCCCTTGCCCAATGATATTGGTCGAGGTTAAAGTCCCTTGCTTATAGAGATCTCTTGAGGTTAGAAAAGCTCCCTGAATGAACTGGTTGGTGGTTAGAGTCTAAGTGTATCATGTTGTTAGAGTCCCTTTCCTAATTTGTGAGCATGAGGTCAAAGTCCCATCTAATTAAATGTGTGGTCCTGTGGTTAAAGTCCTATGTCCAATTGGATGTGTTTATGGCTAGAGACCTTTGTTTGAATAAGTGCGTATGTGGTTAAAGTACTTGGCTAATAAATGAGTATGCATGGTTGGAGTCCCTTATATAAGTATATGTGAATGTGGTTAAAGTCCTATGCATAATGTGAATTGTTGAACCTATAAGTATGGAGGGTCGGAGTCCCCCACTTCATGTCTAATGAATGAATGCTTGAGAATGATGATGATTCTTGATATCTTGAATAGCATGTGAAATATCTATAAGTATGGATTAGTGTGTGAATAAGATGAAATATAATATATTTACTTGATGTTGATTGATGATGATAATTTATCACTTATCCTTGAGTTACGTACTAGCATTCTAACCGCTAACCATCTACGCATGCTATGTCCCTATGTGATATAGGAGCCAGAGCATCATCTTCTCTT
>NC_061121.1:173260532-173272328 GCF_002878395.1 Capsicum annuum | reverse complement strand
ATGCTATGTCCCTATGTGATATAGGAGCCAGAGCATCATCTTCTCTTTCAACATAGTATTTAGTAGATCGAAGCAGTTGTGCATTGACTTAAAGTCTTGATCTTTCTTACATCGAAAGATCTTCATCTCTTGGTCTGTTATGATTTGACTTAGGCTCATTTAGAGTTGGTTTGTTTATCGTCAGGGTCTGGTCCCGGCATACACATCTGTTAACTTCATTTTGTATAGAGGTATTGTGAACAATTGTGAACTTAGGTGCGACTTAGTTATCATGAATCTAATTTGACTTATGATATTATTTCTGGAATCTTAACTTGTGAGTTGGAGTTCCTTCAACTCCTATTGTATGATAAGATGATTGGGTTAGATTATTGCAGCGACCTCCAGTTCATGTGAGCTTGGAGTTCCTATATGACATAGTTTGGGGTTTAGTTGTGTCAAGTTGGTATCAGAGCCTAGGTTTATAGTCATTTATGTGTTTACGATGTCATGTCAAGTAGAGCCTCTTTTATGGGTGTGAAGCATGCAACACATATAAAAGAGGAGCTATGAGACTTTTTTGAAAATGTTCCCTTTCTTGCATTACAATCTCAAGCTCTAATGTCTAAGGTCTTGGATTCCCCTAATTTAATTTGCTATCTTTCAGATCATGCCTTCAAAGAGATTTGAGACTTAGGCAAACACTTCGGCCCCAACTGAGGGTCTTACGGACAAAGCTCGTCCAACTTCTGAAGTTCAGACCTGGGCTAGGGCTACGGAATCTGGCCATCCTTGTGGGGTTCAACCCACAAAACCTGCTTATAAAAGTGACTCTCCTCCCTAGTCCCCTCAAGAGACTGCTTCTAATATAGAGTTTTGTCGCTCCATTAACCTTTTTACTCAATTGGTAACCTCTTAATCAGAGCGTGGTGCTCTGACTACCATTTCTTATGAGGCCAGGAGAGTTTGCCAATTTATGAGGTTGAGTGCTCCTATGTTCACACGTATGACGGTTGAGGAATATCCTTAAGGTTTCATTGATGAAATGGAGAAAATTTTAAAAATCATGCATGCTTTAGAAATTAAGGGTGTTAAGCTTGCTTTCTACCAATTAAAAGATATAGCGTACCAATGGTATGAAAGGCAAGAGTTTTCTAGAGGAGTTGATGCTAGTCCGGCTTTATTGGTGGATTTCTCCAAGGGTTTCTTAGATTGCTTCAAGTTTATTCCTTACAATTCCATCAATTATCAAGGTATGCTCTCAAGATGGTTTCTAGCATGAGGGCTAGAAAGCGTAAGTTTGTCTCGAGATTGTACCGTGAGTTAGTTCTCGAGAGCAAGACGACCTTATTGATTGAGAACATAGATATTTCTAAGTTGATTGTGTATTTGAAACAAGTAGAGGTTGAGAAAAAGAAGCAAGTTGAGCTTAGTGAAAGGCAAGAAAAGAAGTTTAAGCCTTCTGAAAGTAGTGGTGGAGATAGTGGCAAGTTGCTACGAAAGAAGTGAGGAGTTTGGGTTTACTCAAATCGACTAGTATTCGCTCTCTTTACCAAAAGTGATTGGGTGGCCGTTGATCTTAGTTTAGTGGCGGGTCTCGAGCATAGGGTGCTTAATTGTAGTATAGTGGTGCTCAGTCGGCTCTACCCCCGCCCTCCTTGCAGATTCTGTGGTAAGAGTCATCATGGTTAGTGTGAGAATGGGAGAAATTAGTGTTTTCATTATGGTTAGGTTGGGCACATACAACGTAAGTTCCCCACTCTAGCAGCTTCTTGGGCCAATAGGGCCCCTATTGCTGCTCCACCTCCTCCTGCATAAATAGGTGCTATGTCTGCCTCTTCTTCTGCTTTTGGCATCGACGTTGGCTGAAATCGCTTGTATGCACTTGTTACTCGCTAGGATTTTAAGGTATCTCTCGATGTTATCACGAGTATATTGAGATTTTTCTCTCTAGGGTTTACTCTTTCCTGTGTAACCCTATATGTGGCTGTGTATCTTGATTGTGGTCCCAAGAGTCTATCGGTTTTTTTTTCTATTTCTACCCTGGTAGGAGACTCATTTGCTGTTCATCGGGTCTATAGGGTGTGTGTGGTATCTGTTAGTGAAAGAGATACTCTTGTTGATTTGATAGAGTTAAACCTAGTGGATTTTAATTTTATTTTAGGGATGGATTGGTTGCACTCTTGCTATGCTTCCTTAGATTGTCGGATCTGTAGGGTCGTTTTCAATTTCCCTAATGAGCCGGTCATTGTATGGGATGGTGGTTCTCTAGTTACTAAGGGAAGATTCATTTCTTATCTTAAAGCTCGAAAGTTGATTGCAAAGGGGTGTATGTATCATTTAGTCTGAGTTAGAGATTCTAACTCGAAAGAGAATTTCTTAGAATCTGTTCTCGTGGTGAATGAGTTTCCAGAGGTTTTTCCCGATGATCTTCCCGATGTTCTTCCTGAAAGGGAAATTGATTTTGGGATTGATCTTGTTCCGGACACTCGTCCGATTTCCATCAGTCCTTATAGAATTGCTTCGACGTAGTTGAAAGAGCTTAAGGATCAATTGAAAGATCTCTTAGATAAAGGTTTTATCCTCTCTAGTATGTCTCCGTAGGGTGCTCCCATGTTGTTCGTGCACAAGAAGTATGGTTCCCTTTGTATGTACATTGATTATTGTCAGTTGAACAAATTGACCATAAGGAATAAGTATCCTCTTCCTAGGATCAATGATTTGTTTGATCAACTTTAGGGTGCGAAGTGTTTCACTAAGATTGATCTTAAATCGAGTTATCATCAGCTTAAGATTAGGGATGCAGATATCCCTAAGATTGCCTTTAGAACTCGATATGCTCACTACAAGTTCCTTGTCATGTCCTTTGGATTGACCAATGCCCCAGCATCATTCATGGATTTGATGAATAAGGTTTTCCATCTATTCTTAGACATATTTTTCATTGTCTTTATCGATGATATCTTAGTGTACTCTAAGAGTGAGGCCGATCATGTAGATAACCTCTATACCGTGTTGCAAATTTTGAAGGATCACTGTTTGTATGTCAAGTTCTCTAAGTGTGAGATTTGGTTGAAAGCCTTAGATTTTCATGGTCATGTCATCTCTACTTAAGGGATTATGGTAGATCCCCAAAAAGTCGTGGCAGTTAAGAAGTGGCATAGACCTACGTTTCTAACCGATATTCAAAGCTTCTTGGGTCTAGCTAGTTATTGTAGAAGGGTTGTGGAGAGTTTTTCCATTATAGTTGCCTTATTGACAAAGTTAACCCAAAAGAAGGTCAAGTTCTTGTGGTCCGATGCGTGTGAGGGTAGTTTTGAGAAGTTGAAAGATAAAATGACTTTGGCTCTGGTTTTGACCTTGACCGAGGTTAGTGATGGTTTTGTGGTGTATTGTGATGCTTCTCGTGTCAGTCTTGGTTGTATGTTGATGCAACATGGTAGGGTGGTGGCCTATGGTTCTAGGAAATTGAAAGTTCATGAGAAGAACTACCCTACCCATGACTTAGAGTTATTAGCCGTGGTCTTTGCTTTGAAATTTGGTGGCATTATTTTATGGTGTCCATGTTGATATATTTTCTGACAATAAAAGCCTCCAATATGTATTTACTTAAAAGAAGTTGAATATCCAGCAAAGAAAGTGGCTTGAGCTATTGAAAGATTATGATATGAGTCTTTATTACCATCTCGGTAAGGTGCATATAGTCTTTGATGTCTGAGTGGATTGTTTATGGGAAGTCTGGACCATGTTGATGAGGAAAAGCAAGAATTGGTGAGGGATATTCACCATTTGGCTAACCTTGGAGTTTAACTTGCGGACTCCGATGGTGGTGGTGTGTTTGTCCATTTGGTATCTCAATCGTCTCTTATTATTGAGATAAAAGAGAAGCAAGTATTGGACCTCGACTTGATGTAAATTAAGAGTAATGTATTTGTGATTAGTGGTGATGGTATCTGGAGGTACCAAGGTAAGCTATGTGTTTCCGACGGCGATGGATGGAGGGAAAGGGTCATGGTAGAGGATCATGGAGCCCGTTATGCTGTTCATCTCGGTTCCACCATGATGTATCATGAACTTAGAGAGTTCTATTGGTGGAATGATATGAAGCGAGATATCGCTAGCTATGTAGCCAGGTGTATGGTGTGTCAATAAGTAAAAGTTGAGCACATGAGGCCCGGTGGTTTGTACCAAGATATTATGTTGCCCGAGTGGAAGTGGGAGGCAATTAATATGGATTTTTTTATCGATTTTCCTAGATCTCGGAATCAATGTGATTCTATTTGGGTCATTGTTGATTTAATGACCAAGTCCACCCATTTCTTGCTCGTGAGAACTAATTTCTCATGGGAAGATTATGCTAAGTTATATTATGTGTAGATCGTGAAGTTGCATGGTGCCCCGGTGTTTATTATATCGGATCGTGGTCTCCCATTTTCATCCCACTTTTGGAAGTCTTTCCAAAGAGGTTTGGGAACTAAGGTGTGCCTCAGTACCGCATTTCACCCGCAAACGAATGGGCAAGCAGAGAGAACTATCCAAACACTGGAGGATATGTTGTGGTCTTGTGTGATTGATTATGGTGGTAGTTGGTATGATCACTTGCCTTTGATTGTGTTCGCCTATAATAATAGTTATTAATCTAGTATTGGCATGGTACCTTTTGAAGAATTGTATCGTAGGAGATGTGATTTCCTATTGGGTGGTACGAAGTTGGCGAGGGTAATTGCCTTGGCCCTGATTTAGTTTACCAAGCCTTAGAGATGGTGAAAGTGATTCTTGATAGATTCAAAGCCGATCAAAGTCACTATAGGGACTTATAATTTAAGGTGGGCGATTGGGTATTCTTGAAAGTATCTCCCATGAAGGGAGTGATGTGGTTTGGCAAAAAGGGGAAGCTTAGTCTCCTCTATGTTGGTTCCTACTTGATTGTGAAGAAGGTTGGCAATGTTTCCTATGAGTTAGAGTTGCCTTTTAGCATGGACTCCATTTACCCGGTTTTCCATGTTTTCATATGAGCCAATATCAACTCATTATTTTCGTTTCATCCATGAATTTTCACATGTCTCATATACCAACAAGTATGAATATATCACAATACACTAATGATACCACATAAGACATTTCAACAACACAATACAATTATTCACATGTACTCAGGGAAATCAATATCACATAGGACCCCACACAGCCACAAACATCACATAATATCTCAATTTTGATAATTATATCACATATAGCCCCATACGGGCACACCATATATATATATATATATATATATATATATATAGATTTCATGATTAGTTTACACCCTTAACATTCATTTTGCACCAAAATTTATACCCAGCCCTGTCTAAAAGAGTTAATCCATAACCTACCTTAAAAGTCAAAATTGATCCGCTACACTTTTTACCCATGACCTTACACTATATGACCGATCCCAAAATTTACTAAAAACATCATATATGGAATTTACGCGTCAAAATAAAATCAACGATACCCATATTGTCTACTTTTGGTTTGGGGTCAAAACGGACTCCCGAAATCGGTTTTAAAAAAAAGGACAAAATCATAACTTTACTTCAAAAATGTGTTCTCCATATTTTTAGGAACCTACATATGAAAACCTAAATCAAATCAAGTCAAAAATGAGATTTAAATCAAAGAAAAATCATTTTTGAGCTTTACTGGATAAAATTTTTGAAATCCAGATTAAAATCAAGAATCGGAGTTGTTTTAAAGGTTATTTTGATGAAAAATAGTAATTATAAGATTAAAATATTATTCAAGTGAAAATGAGTGAAATTTGAGTTTAAAATCAAGCCCTAAGACTTCTGAAGTTTTGAGAAATTAATCAAGAAATTATTAAGGAAAATGTGAATTCTTACCTTAAATCCGTAATAGAATAAAGAAATAGATGTTAATCTAGCTATGCAATCTCCCCCAAGGTTCACTTTTAAGCTTTCATACTATTTCATGGTTTGACTCTCAAGAGGCAAGATGAATAAATGAGCAAAAAAGGAAAAAAAAATAAGTGGGAAATCAACTATATATTGCAGATTTTTCTATGTCCAAACTGACTTCGACGGGGTGCCCGGGATCCGTTCGAAGTCTGATATATGCAAACGAGTTATGTAACCATACTAAATTTGATACTTCAGACTCAATGATGATATCATATTTTTAAAAAAACATCATTTTCTCAAAGTTGGACCCTGAAATTTAAAATCATAATTTTCTAAATCGAGGGTCGAATGAGATTTAACAGTTGTAAATTTACATCAAATATGCTACCACCCTAAAATCAGTGTTCAGAATCTACTATCAAAGTCAGATTTTTCATTATAGGTCCTTTTGATTAAATGTGGGTCCCACACTCATATTTTTAATTTTTTAACTTCCCAATAAATAAGTCGAAATGAGCTCGGATGCATCGAGACCCAAACTAAAGGTTTACCAAACCTAAAATTGATATTTTAGAGATGCTGGCGCAGTTTATTTTTCCATCGATCCCACGTATTAAAAGATATCTACATTACTCCAAAATAAGGCTCTCAAAGCCATCAAATCCATAATATCGCATAAATGGTACCAAAATGCATCGAAAACTAAGCCAATCACCTCCGCACCCCAGAAATACCATATTGTAACACTGGGGGTTGTACCATACTGTGAGGGACCTGAATCATAGGAAAAAACACAGTAAACCAATGAGGAACAAATGACAGTGCAGGAAATGTAAAGAACAAAAGATTTAACGTGGAAATCCCCTTGCTTAAGGGAGGAAAAATCATGACTTTCCCTCACAAGCTCCTCCAAAATCCACTATAATCAACCTCTTGATTACAGACTCGATTTTAGCCTAACTCTAGGCTCTTTTTGCTTGTAGTAGTTCTACTATAGCCTCACCTTGACTACTCTGTCAAGACACCCTTAAAGATGATTAACCCTAATTAATAACAAACTTAGGTAACTCTACCTAAGGACTCTCTAAGAAAAGAGAACAAAAGAGCTTTACTCTTATAGACTGAGTAATTCAATTACAGATTCAAGCTTCACTCAAGAACATTCATTCTTTCAGGACAAATAAGAAATAAGAACTTGAGCAATATCACAAAATTAAGTTTATGCTTCTATCTCTCTTCCGCTCTTGAATTTGAAAAAAATCACAATATAAAGAAGCATTCTTTTTCTTTTATTGTTGAGTGATGATTAGGGTTGAAATAATATTAGACCAGGTGTCTAAAATAGTATAAACACCACCTGCATAGTTTGTTACACAAGAGGAGAAAATTGTGTAGACATGTGCCAACTATACTATTACCTCGAAATACAGGGACCTGGTGCCTTGTAGTCATCTGCTCATCATCAAAACAAGATACATCATACCATACTACAACTATGGGAAAGGGTAAAATAGTCAAATCACACAAAAACACATAATTCATATATTTCATCAAAAAAGCTAGTCGTTACATCATCCACTACTAAAAATCTAGTTCTTCCTTGAACTAAAGGTAAAAGAAATACCTGAATCAACAAATAGCTAGGGATCAACTAGTAGTTTTTATTCAGATCCCCTAGTGGAATAAGATCTATTTCTTTGTATACCATTGTCAGTCATTTTCCTATTTCTTTTACTATCCTTCAATCTATTTATCTTCCAACTCAGTGTTTGTTCATCCTCATATTCTTTATCTTCCTCATTAGGAGCTAATATCACTTCTGCATTCCTTATCTCTTCATTATTTTACCTTATATTTTGCTCCCCAGTACTTATAGAGCCTTTATTGGGATCATAAGCATGTCAAAGTAGATTCTCAGCACCCAAATTTATGCTGCTAAGAAGATCAAATTTCTTTACCGAAATTTCATCATCACAAATTTGTGAAAAATGGATTATGACTCACAGCCACTAGGGGAACCAGGTATTGGTAAGTTTTTTGATTTTTTAGGGCTTCCTAATTCTTCAGGGTGAACGAGAATTTATGGGACAATACAGGACTCTAATTCTTTTGAGGATGGGGGGATTTCTTGTTAAGAGGGTTCTTATTCAATTGGTGAGTCGAGGCCTTAATTCAAATCAACCAAGGCTAAATCCACAAGAACTTTAATGGATGCAAGATTGTCAATAAGAACTTTTTCACCTAGGGTTTTGGGAATTATAGGAGAAGGTGAGGTTGATAGAGCAACTTGAGAATCTTGAGGATTATCTAAACAAATATTTTTCATAGGGGTTGAAAAGGATGTAGTTTTTGCCATTCTGAACTTTTACGAGAGAAAACAAACAATTTAGATTGGGATGAAATAATTTTAAAAGGATACTTTGAGTTGTTTTGAAAAAGAATGAAATATATATGATTTGATTTTGTAATTAAGGAAGTGACCGCTGGTTATTTAAGAGGTACCCTTTTGGAATGACACGTTTAATCACAAGAGGTGCAACTCTTCACTTTACTAGTAAATTTGACATCTTTTATTCATATTGGAGAAGACATGTAGCCCTTTTTAAATAGAAATTTTGAATTTTAAACATAATTTTGGTACTAACTTGAGAGATAGGCCCAGGTACCTATCCAATTAATTGAATTGTCCGCTTGTGTTAGCTTCATTTGTTCCCTTACCAAGCTGTTACCATTGGTGTATACCTGCAAAGGTATGAAACTAAGTTAGATTATCCTGCACCTACTTTACCATGGATACCTATCTTCTTATCATAGACAATATTGAGGAAAGACAATGTTTCACATATTAAGTCAGGTCAATTTGATCATTTCTTACTTCGGCCTCTATACACCCTTTTTAGAAATAGCTCTCAAGGTAGGTCTGGGGACCAGGTTCCAAACTTGACTTTATCCTCAATACTTAAGCTTCCTCCTTTGAGATGAGTTTCCTAGGGACATGAACCTTTCTTGTCGATTTTCCTTCTTCTTCAATAATTTTAAATTTTTTTTTTAGTTTATTCTTCCCATTTTTTAGTCCTGCTCTTTTCTTTGTCATCTCCAATTTTAAAATACTCCTGATAACCTATTTTTTGCATTGGACATTCCTTACTGAAATGCTCAGGACTTCCACATTTGTGACAAACCTCAACATTTTTTCTTCTTCTATTGCTGCATTTTCTTCTTTGGAACTGACCACTTTTCTCATGCCTTTGACAATTTTTTTTTCAAAATAGGCAACATCAATGTTGTCTTCTTCTGTATCATCTTTTGAAGCCTTCAATGCCAGAGATTTTTCCTTTTTTACTTCATTCTTCTCCATCCCTTGGTGCTTCTTGAGCTTATAAGTTTTTAGATTTTTTATCAGTTTTTCCATGGTGTGGGTCTTCAGGTTTCTAGCTTCAGTTATAGCATCTGCTTTACTTTCCCAGGACTTAGGAAGAACACTAAGAATCTTTCTCACTTTCTTATATAATGAGATCACTTCTGCTAAGCAGTGAAGCTAATTTGTGATAGAAGTGAATCTAGTATGAATTTTTTGGATGGTTTTTTCTTCTTTCATGGCGAAGGTTTCATATTGAGTAGTCAAAATGTCTACTTTAAAATCCTTCATATCAGTAGTGCCTTCATGAGAAATACTCAAACAATCCCAGATCTCCTTGGCATTTTCATAAGCCGAGATCTTGGGAAAATAAGTGTAAGTAAAAAAAATTAAGAAAGTATTTTCTTATTGGTTAATTCTTGGACAATTTTTCATCTGCTTTATGGATCATCTTCATTCTTTAGAGTTTCTTAGAGCCAGTGATATACTACATTCATGACTGATTTAATGCCGACCAGCATCTATCGGCCAACTACGTAATTCAAATCTAACTGATTGAACGCCGACTAGAATATCTCCGGGCGGTGGTATGAATTTCTTCTTCTTCATTGAACGCTAGAGACCAATAATATCTCCACACAATAACACATAATAAAACTCATAAAATACCTCCAGTGAGGGTTTTACCTCTTTCAGGTGACTCGATCCTGTACAAGCTGGTCAGTTAAGAAATAGATCCGATCGGTAGAGTCCTCCGGCGACTTCTCTGGTGAGCTATTTTGCACTCATTCTTCTTATCCCTCTTCTATTTCCTTTCTTTTATAACCTATTTCAGGTACTATTAAGTCTAGCACATCTTTTATCAGCGATTACAAAATTTTTTGATGGTACTTTTCCCTCGACTAGCATACTTTGCCGACGACCAACATACTTTTGGCAGCTAATTTAAGGGATGGTGTCAGCAGTAGTTCAAGGTGACAAAAACAAAATTTTGGCGAATAATTTCTTCACCAACTTTCCAGAATCCAACGAATAGATCAAGAAAACATCCTTACTTCATCTTCCCTGTATCAGGTGCACTCCTTTCATTTTGCAGTTGGTCTTGCTGAATATTTGTTTTTTTATCTGATTACTGTTACCTGATTTAGTAGCATATCTATTTATTGTGGTAGTATAGTTTCCGTTATTGATTGTTATTTATGAAAACTTACATTATATTATTTGTTTTGTTGCTTTCTATATAGTATAGATTATTGTCTGTGTCCTTAGCATATAGTGGGCACAAATTCAAGCTTCTATACTAATTTTATTATAACTAGTGTGTTCTTTTTAGCCTTATCTTTATCCCTCTTTGTTATATTTGTTCCTTTTTCTTTTCATCCTTCTTCCCCTATTTGCGTAGTGGTTGTGATTGGTGATGGTAGAATAGCATCATATCATAGGTTGGGCTTGGTCTCAGGGTTGGAAGGTGTTGGGTCTTGGTCGGGGTTGGGGGTGTTGGGTCAGGATTGGGTCTAGGATCGAGTTTGGGGTAATGGGAAAGGGGTAGTATGGTTAGGTGGGATAAGAGAGCTTCTAGGTTGCGAGTTAGGTCTTGGAACATAGGAACTTTATAGGGTAAGTCTATAGAGCTGGTGAATATTCTTAGAGAGAGAAGGGTTAGTATAACGTGTGTTCGGGAAGCTATATGGGTAGGCACTAATGCGATAGATGTGGATGGATATAAGTTGTCACTAGAGGGTCTACGGTGAGTGTTATTAGTGCCTACGCCCCACAAGTAGGTTTGGACGAGGAGGATAAGAAGGACATTTGGGAGGTTTTAGATGAGGTGGTGAGTAGCATTCCGAGCACTGAGAAGCTTTTTATCGGAGGGGATTTCAATGGGCATATTGGGTCTTTGTCGAAAGGTTATGATGATATGCATGACAGTTTTGGTTTTGGGGAGAAGAATGAAGAAGAGGCTTCACTTTTGAATTTTTGTAGGGATTTTAGGTTGTGGATAACAAATTCGAGCTTCTCAAAGAAGGAGGAACACCTTATTACGTTTCTTAGTTCAGTGGCCAAGACTCAGATAGACTTTTTGCTTCTTAAGAAAAGGGATAGAGCGCTATGTAAAGACTGTAAAGTCATTCCTAGAGAGAATCTTTTAACTCAGCATAGGTTGTTGATAATGGAATTGGTTATCAATAAGGGCAAAAACAAGAGAAGTGTGGAGGCTTATCCCAGGATTAAGTGGGGTATCTTGAATTTGGATAGTGCTTTAGAAATGGAGGAAAAGTTAAAGAGTAGGGGGTGTGGAATAGGAGAGGGGGTATGGATAGAATGTGGGAGACAACTTCTAGTTACTTTAGGGAAACCTCTAGAGAAGTATTGGGAGTCTCAAGAGGTCCATCTGGAAAGCATCAAGGAGACTGGTGGTGGAATGAAGAGGTTAAGAAAAAGGTAGAGTCTAAGAAGGTGGCTTATGATAAGTTGGTCGAGAGCATGGATGACGAGGAAAGGCAGATAAATAAAGACGAGTATAAGGTATCTAGAAGAGAGGCTAAGTGTAACACC
>NC_061121.1:173174681-173257532 GCF_002878395.1 Capsicum annuum | reverse complement strand
TGAAGTACATCAAATGAGAACATGGTACAATGCTGGTTAAGTATGCCCTCATTAGGGAGAGGTGGCAGTCCTATTTTCATAAACTTTTGAATGACGAGGGGGACAAAGGTTTCGTGTTTGGGGACTTGGAGAAATCTAAGGAGTGTCGCGATTATAGTTATTGTAGGCGTATCAAGGTCTAGGAGGTCAAGGGATCTATTTAAAGGATGCAATGGGGTAGGCGACGGGGCTAGATGAGACTCTAGTGGATTTTTGAAAGAGCACTAGCTGAGCAGGTTTGTAGTGGTTGACAAGGTTGTTTAACATTGTTTTTAGGGCGATGAAGATGCCTGAAGCATGGAGGTAGAGCACGATAATTCCAGTCTATAAAAACAAGGGAGACATCTAGAGTTGCAACAACTATAGAGGTATTATGTTATTGAGTCATACTATGAAGGTTTGGGAAAGGGTGGTAAAGTTGAGGATGAGAAAGATCGTGACGATTTCTGAGAATTAGTTCGGTTTCATGTCACGTCGTTTGACCACTAAGGCTATTCACCTTGTGAGAATATTAGTGGACCAGTTTTAGGAGAGGAAGAAGGACTTGCACATGATGTTTATTAATCTTGAGAAGTCATATGATAAAGTTCCTAGGGAGATTTTGTGGAGGTGCTTGGAGGCTAGAGTGATGACCGTGGTGTACACTAGGTCTATTCAATATATGTATGATGGTCCAAAGACTTGTGTGAGGACGGTAGGTGGATATTTGGAGAACTTTCTAGTTTTGATATGGTTGCACCAGGGATCGACTCTTAGTCTATTTTTATTTGCATTGGTGATGGATGTTTTGACATGACATATTTAAGAGGAGGTTCCTTGGTGTATTTTATTTGCAAATAATGTGATACTGATTGACGAGACACGGGGTGGAGTTAATGATAAGTTGAAAATTTTGAGACAGATGCTTGAGTCTAAAGGATTTTGGTTAAGTAGGACCAAGACGGAGTACTTGGAGTGTAAGTTTAGTGATGTGTCGCAGAAGGCTGGAGTGATAGTAAAGATGGACTCTATGGCCATTCAGAAGAGGGATAGTTTTAAGTATCTGGGGTCTATGATTCAAGGAAATGGTGAGATTAATGAGGATGTCACGCATCATATTGGGGCCGGGTGGTTAAAATAGAGGCTCACTTTAGGAGTTCTATATGATAAGAAGGTTCCCCCGAAGCTTAAAGGTAAGTTCTACAGAGTGTTAGTCCGGCTGGCTAGGTTGTATAGATAAGAGTTTTGGCTAGTTAAGAACTCCTACATCTAAAAGTTGAAGGTGGAAGAGATGAGAATATTATAAGGGATGTGTGGACGTACCAGGAAAGATAGGGTGATGAATGAAATTATTTGAGAGAAGGTGGAAGTTGTCTCGGTGGAGGACAAGATGCGAGAAGTGAGGTTACGTTATTTTAGGCACATAATAAGGAGAGGCTTTGATGCTCCAGTGTGGAGGTGTGAGACACTAGCTATGGATGGTTTTAGGTGGGGTAAAGGTAGACCGAAAAAATATTAGAGAGAGGTGATTAGACATAATATAGAATAGTTACAGTTTACGAAGGACATGACCCTTGATAGGAAGGTATGGATGATGAGGATTACGATAGAGGGTTAGGGGTGAGAGTGCGTCGGTAATAGTAAAGGAGCGTTATTTTGTGTCTATAGTTTCTTGCTCGTGGTGTTGTGGCTATAGTAATATTGTGTGTTTATTTTTCATAGTGTAATAGTTTATATGCACTTATCTTTTGTGTTTGCTATACTGTTAGTTTATTTTGCATACCATGCTAGTTTATATGCACTTATCTTTTGTGTTAGTTATACTATTATTTGTCCTAAGCCAGGGGTCTATTGGAAACAACCTCTCTAATTCACCTGAGGTAGTGGTATGGTTTGCATACACTCTACCCTCCCCAGACCCCGCTATGTGGGAATACACTGGGTATGTTGTTGTTGTTGTTGTTGTGAGATCTTGTTATATTCATCAGACTAGCAATTTCTCGGTCTTGTAATTCTTCTATCTTCATCATTATATTTACTCCTGCTTTTTTACTACCATTGTTTTTATTTCTCCTTCTTTGACTTCTTAAACTGGAACATGCGGACCATCAAGAATTATGTCCATAAGTTCACTATCCTCAGCCATAATGAAGTCAAACATCCTGGTTTTCCACCACCCATAATATAGCCCATTAAATCTATGTGGTCTAGTGGTATATTGCCCTTCTTCTAGATTAGGTGGAGCAGCCATGCTAACCAAGACACACAGGTGTGAACCTTTTAGAGTGAATCGGCTATGATACCAATAGTTGGAACACTAGGAGTTTTACCACACCGTGAAAGCCCAGGTCCCTAAAAGTCAGTCACATGCAAAACACAATAAACTAACCAGGAACAAATGACAGTGCAGGAAATTTAAAGAACACAAGATTAAACATGAAAACCCCCTTGCTCAAGGGAGGAAAAACCATGGCTTGCCCTCACAAGCTCCTAAGAAATCCACTACAATCAAACACTTGATTACTTACTCAATTTCATCCTTAATCCAGACTTCTCTTGCTTATAGTAGCTCTACTACAGCCTCACCTTGACAACTCTATCAAGACACCTTCAAAGTTGATTAACTCTAATCAGCAACAAACTTAGGCAACTCTACCTAAGAACTTTCTAAGCAAACAGAACAAAAAAGTATTACTCTTATAGATTGAGTAATTCAATTGTAGATTCAATCTTAACTCAAGGCCATTCACATTTTCGGTGCAAATAAGAAATAAGAACTTGAGCAATATCACAAAATTGAGTTTTTTCTTCTATCTCTCTTCCATTCTTGAATTTGGAAAAATCACTAGATAAAGAAACATGCTTTTCCTTTTATTGTTGAGTGATGATTAGGGTTGAAATGCTATTGGACCAGGTGTCTTAAATAGTACAAACACCACCTGCATAGTTTGTTAACAAGAGGAGAAAATTGTGCAGACGTATGCCAACTATACTATTGGCTTGAAATCTAGGGACTTGGTCCCTTGTAGTCATCTGCTCATCATTAAAAATAGATAATCATACCATACTACAACTACAGGAAGGGAAAAATAGTCAAATAACACAAAACACAAAATTCATATATTTCATTAAAAACTGGTCGTCAGGAATATAGCGACAAAGCATAGAAACATGAAAAACTGGATGAACAGCTGATAGATCAGACGGAAAAGACAACTCATACGCCATATCGCCAATAGTTTGAAGAATCTCAAATGGAATAATATACCAGGGAATAAGCTTACCCCTCTTCCTAAACCACATCACACCCATCATGGTTGAAACTCGAAGAAAGACATGATCACCACTAAACCTCAAGGAACGAAGTCTACAATCAACATAACACTTCTGCCTACTCTAAGCTGCTCTAAGTCCATCCTATATGACCTAGACTATATTCAAAGACTCATAAAGCAAGTCCGCACCTCAAGGTCTCGCCTCAGAAAATCAAACCAATCCATTGGGGAGCGAGAACGCCTACCATGCAATACCTCAAAAGGAGCCATATCAATACTGAACTAGTACCTATTATTACATGCCAATTCTGCTAAAGTGAAATACTACTCCCATTGGCCACCAAAATCCATAACACATGCTTGGAGCATATCCTCTAAAACCTAAATAGTCAGCTCTTACTGGTCATCAGTCTGGGTGAAATATTGTGCTAAGATTAACCCAAGTACCCAAATCATCCTAAAAAGTATCACAAAAGTGAGATGTGAACACAGAACCTCAATATGAAATAATAGACACCGGCACACCATGTAGACACATAATCTAACGAATGTAGATACGGGTCAACCTCTCAATACTGAATAAGACTTGAACCGAAATAAAATAAGCTGATGACATAACACAAACCTAGGCCTTGTTGTAATGGGCATCCCAAGTCCAACCAGGACCAGGGACCACCCCTGTTACCCAACCCAACCACCATTAGCATACCTTGAGTCGGCTGAATTTTAGACATATATCAATATAGCGTAACTGGACAAGGACTGACTTTAGGATAGGTCTATTCCTAGACAAACCCTACCAAGTTATCCCATCAACCAAAATGTACCAACCAAACCACCGAGCCCAACCTATACCAAACCAAGGGTCATAACCAAATAAGTTCTAAAATATAATATAATTAATCCTAAAATAAAATATGATGGAATAGTCAGAAATTATGTCCAATGATGTCAGCCCCAATACCAATACCAATACTATGGCTGAATCTAATATTGATCCCTCCTTAACCAACCCTTAGCAGTACCACAAAGCCTTTAACCAAAAGAGTAAGAATATCGAGTTGGGCTATGCTCCCAACCATAGCCAAAACCAATATCTATAAATAAATTAAAATGTCTAAAAATATCCATAACATGAAATGGAGCCTTTTGGAAATATGGAAGCTCACCATTTTAATCCAACAATTATCCTCAAGTCAATCACTATGTAGGAGGAGTAGAACGGCCGATTCTTGCATATGTGGGTTTACAGCTGCCCACCCCCCGGGACCTCCACCTACTATGGCTTTGCTATGCACCCCGCCATTATTGCCTAATTAAAACCATTACCAACCATCCAACCAATCTATTAACCATTTATTAACCAAGGCCATTAATAGTTGTATCATCATACCGCCCATACTTGCGAGTATTATCCATAGACAACCATATATAGGTTTAAGGAATTCAATGTACCCTTCCATTAACCATATTAAACCACTTGAGGGATTCCCATGTACCCCATAAGCATAACCATGTAGCCTTTCACCTTTCCAAACTATTTAAGCCATGCATAATTCCTTTACTAAGTTTAAAACAAGCAAGAGTTCCATTAAAAATTGTAAATGCAATGAAAACATCTTTATAGGCCTTTTGTGAAACACATTTGGGGCAAAATATAACCAAAACTAATTCCAATTACCGTTTAACCATTCCCATGCAATCCAATTATCCAAATCCACCAATTAAGCATGTAAAAATATAATTAAAATCAAGGGAAACCATAACCAATCATTTTTAATCAAAATCCCCAAATCATAGCTAAAAACCCAAAATCATACAACAATGAAACCATGAAAACCATTCATAAAAACCATGCCTTTAGTTTGAACTAACAATGACGGAAGAGAACATGCCTTAATTGACAAAGTAGATAGGGAGAAGCCACCAACAAGATCCCTAAATTAGTCCTCTAGATGAAACCCTAGCTTTCTTGCCCAAAAGCTCTTAAGAGAATTATAGTGTTTAGGAAGAGTTTCTAAGTATTAATGAATGGAATAATAGGGTAAATAACCTCTCAAGTAGTTAGAAGTCATCGGGCCTTATTAGGTTAAGTGGGAAAATATCCAGAATACCCCCACTTAAGTTGCAAAAAAATCCCATCACAGGGGTACGATTGACCCTCATAATTCACAACCTTTGATACGAATGGTACCTACCACTCGTATCCTAAGCCTCAACCCTTTGATCCAACATTATCCAGTATATGACTCATCTTACTCAAGTCATATTGACAAGATACGATCCGTACCCTTCACCCGTATCCCTGGCAGGCTAGAATCACAGAAGGTTTGAACACTATCCACCATACGATTCCCTGGTATGATTTGTACCCTAATTTATGGCTCACGGTGAACGACTCAGATCCAGCTTAAGTTACTAAGTCTAACATTAAACTAAGGAAAACCCAAACCAAATAATCCATACCCAACCATACGACTCGTACCACTCAAGTTGTACCCATTCTAGTGACTAAAATCCATCCCACCAACTAACACTGGTCAGCATACGACTTGACCGTACCATCCATAACCCAATATATGGATCATACCCATAAGTTATATTGGGTCTAGAGATCAGAGTTTCAGGAAATTTTCTAAGGGTCAAAACCCAGGGTGTTTCAGCTGACTTGGTCAATCAATCCTTGTGACCCAACTATATTAGAACTATGAGATATGCGAGGAAAACCAGTCACAAAGTCTATAGTGATCCCATTCCCACTTTCACTCGTGAATGGGCTATCTCTAAAGTAATCTACTAAGTCTCATATGCTCGGACTTCACCTGCTGGCAATAAAGGTAATAAGCTATGAAGCCCACCATACCTCACTTCATACCACCCCACCAGTAATGCTGCCTCAAATTATGATACATCATAGTCATACCTTGATGGATGGAATATGTTAAACAATGGGCCTCCTCCAAGATCAACCTAAACCAATTATCCAATCCCCGCATATAAACTCGGCCTACAATTAGTAAAACTCCATCTAAATGAAGTGAGGCTTTATTTTTCTCCCCACTCAATACCTTATCTTGAACTAACCTTAATCTAACATCATCAAACTAATGAGCTCGAATATGCTTCATTAAAGAAGATCTAGCCTCCACAAAATCCAAAACACGCCTAAGGGTTGAAATATCAAGCCTAACTATTTTTTTAGATACAGACTGAACCTCTAAGGCTAAAGTCCTCTTCTAGGTCAAAAAATACGCCAAGATACCCATGCTAGTTGACTTTTGACTCAAGGTATCCACAACCACATTAGTCTTGCCTGAATGATATAGAACTCAAGTCACGATCTTAAGTAACTCAAGCCAATAAAGATGCCTCATATTAAGATCTTGGTGGGTGAAGAAGTACTAAAGGCTACGATGATCTGAGTAGATCTCACAATGGGCTCCATACAAGTAGTGCCTCCACAACTTTAAGGAATACAACTGCATACAACTCCAAATCATGGATAGGATAATTCCTCTCATAATGCTTCAATTGACGAGACGTATAAGAAATCACCATGCCCTACTGCATGAACGCAACACCTAACCCAACACCTGAACATCATAAAAGACGATAAAACCCATGCCCTCCTTGGGCAAATTCAAGATAAGAGCTGAAGTTAACAAATCCTTGAGCTTTTGAAAGCTTACCTCTCAAGTATAAAACCACTAAAAAAAAATCTTCTTTTGAGTCAACTTAGTCAAAGAAGCTGCAATGAAAGAGAAACCCTCAACAAAGTGACGATAATAACCAGCTAAGCCAACAAAACTCTTAATCTCGGTAGGCAAAGTAGGTCTAACCTAATCACAAACCGCTGCAACCTTGGATACATAAACCATAATACCTTCCTTAGTCACCACATGACCCCAATGAAAAATAGACTCGAACTAAAACTCACACTCAAAGAACTTGGCATACTTCTCATTCCTTAATCTCTGAAGCACAATTGCAAATACTCCTCATGCTTAACCTAACTTTTGGAATATACCAAGATATCATCTATAAATATAATAATAAAGAAGTCGAGATACAGTCAAAACACCTAGCTCATCAAATCTATGAATACGGCAGGGGCATTGGTAAACCTAAAGCACATGAAAAAGAACTCATAATGACCATATTGAGTCCGAGAAGCTATCTTTGAAATATTCAAATCTCTAATCCTCAACGGGTGATAACTAAACCTCAAATCAATCAACGAAAATACTGCAACACTATGAAGCTAATCAAATAAATCATTAATGCAAGGAAAAGGATACTTATTCTTAACTGTAACCTTATTCAACTATCGATAATCAATGCACATCCGTATAAAACCATACTATTTTCTTCACAAACAAGACAGGCGCACCCAAAGGTGAAACACTAGGTCGGATAAATCCCTTATCCAACAACCCCTTCAACTGATCCTTCAGTACCTTCAACTCAATTGGGTCCATCCTATAAGGAGGAACAGAAATGGGTTTGGTTCCCACTCAACACTAATAGCAAATCAATATCTTGATTCAGAGGCATATCAGGAAAGTTCATACACAACACATCCATAAACTCAAGAATAACATAGACAGAAGGAGACAAAATAATACTGGTGTCACAAATATGATCCAACTAAGATAAACATCCCTTCTCAACAAATTTATTAGCTTGAACATATGATATAATCCTCTTAGGACCCGAATGAAGTGAAGCCTTCCAAGCTATCTTTGGCACATCTGGTGAAGCTAAAGTCGCGGTCTTGACATAACAATTAGGACAGCATGATAAGAAGCCAACTAATTCATGTCCAAATTAATATTGAAATCAATCATATCTAACATAAGCAAGTCTACCAAAGTCTCACACCCGGCAAAAGCCACAACATAAGATCAGTACACCTGATCCACCATTAAAAAATCACCTACCAGGATAACTAAATGAATAGGCATGGCAACAGGCTTACTAACAAAATCAAAACCCAAAGTAAAATACACACAGGTAGGATAAAGTCAACTTAGGATCAAATAATATAGATGCAGTTCTGAAAAAATGAGGATAATACCTATGGTCACAACATTCAAAGCTTTTGCCTTCGGTCTGGTTAGTATAGTATATCACTGACCATGACCACTAGCTGCCTGCGTAGCTCCAGGACCACCAATTGTCAAAGTGGCCCCATGACCACCCCTATGAGCTATACTACTTCTGCCCCTCGCACCCCTGGTAGAACCCTTACTTCTCACAAATAAAATAGAAGTAGCTCAAATTACTCGATAGGGACAGTTCCTTGCCATATGGATAATCTCAACACACACATAACAACCTCTATGACCAGTCTCAATAGAAGAACGTACAATTAGGCCCGAATAGCCACCCTAAACTACTGAACTAGAGGATCCACTACCTAAATTTAGTAAAGCCACCTGTACTAGCCGACCTTGGTACCTTTACAATAAGAAACCTGATCTCTAAACTTACCAAAATAGTACACTTTTTTGGCGCCTCCTTGTGATACTCAAAGAATGCCCTCTTTCATCTATACATAATCCACAATGCTCTAAAAAGATGCTTTAAATACAATTATATGAGTCATAGCCAACTGAGGAAAGACATCAAAACCCTTCACAAACTTTTGAATCTTCTCAGACTTGGTGGAAATGCTATCATATAAATATCCGGAAAAGGCATGAAAGTATGCCTGATACTCAGCAATAGTCATAGAGCCTTGCTCTAAACGATCAGACTCATCCCATGTCCGATCCCTTAAATTGTTAGGCAGAAATCTCTCCAGAAAGGCATCACCAAATTGATCCTATGAAAACTCAACAGCATCAATAGGCTTGCAAGCGACAAACAATCTCTATTAATCTCTTCTAGCATCTTTCAACTGATATGATATAGTATAAGCCACATCATTCATGCAGAAAGAGTAAAAAACAACTCAAAAAAAATGTATGAAAGAACTTCACATAATAAAGAATAAAATAATGAAAGCTTCCTAAAGACGATCGATAGCCTCTCAAAGATAGATAAAGACATCTACATACCAATCTATAAGACTCTACTAGACATACCATTCTTACACCGTTGAGACTAATAAAAACTGGTTGCTCTAATATAAATATGTCAGGATCCAAAAATATAAGGGTCATGATTGCACTTGTCATGAAAAACCTTGAAAGTAGGCCTATCACCCAAACTGATACATAATGAGAAAAGAAAGAAATACCCTCAAGGTAAGGCTTCTAGAACAAGGCCGAACCATAAATATAATAAAAATAGAAATAATAAAATCAAGACATGCAACCATAACTCCTAAAACCTAGTGCCAAAGGTGTACGAACTACTAATACTATCTAGGAGTCAAATACATTAGAAAAATAACCTCAAAGAAATAATATATATCTTCGAATACTAATAGAGACATAACTAATATAGAAAGATAAAGGTGAATTTTGAATATATGAATGTCCAACTGCTACCTTGAGTAAGCTGAAGGCGCCCAAAATCAATCAATCTGAGGCTACCCAAACCTGAAGTTGCACCAAAAGGGTGAAATAGAAGTGACTATGGTCCAATTGTACTCAGTAGGTATCATAGGCCGACTAAACAAAGTAGAAAATAAAGCATACAAAATACACACTAAGGGCATATCACTTGCAATCAAACAATATCCCACAACAGTTGCCCACCCCTCTTGCACTATCAATTCTAATATATCACATATATTGTAACATCACACCACAGTAAGACACAAGTATATATTATATCACATATAAGTAGAACATGTACATACAAGATCATCAATTACAAGTAAAGGAAGATACAACAAATATATAGATGACAAGTTAATATGGAAATACAACCCAACGTACCATAATAAAGTAAGTGCAATGTATATGATAATGATGTATGAGGTCGTCACACAACCTCTGTGATTATCACATAATCCTTGTATACAACTAAGGAGCTAAAGCTTCCCAATGCAGGACCCATGGGTGGCTTGTCAACTCATATTCAATCCATATATATCATATCTCCTTTTTGTCACATCCCTTGGAAAAGTTTTTAAAAGGTGTGACAGTATCTTCTCCCTAGTATATCGCTCGTACAGGATTTTAAAAAGGTGTTGCCAGTGTTACTTAGGTGTTGCTGCGGTGGTACCAATGTTTTATAAATGCGTATGATATGAGGATGTAATTCTCACAACTAATTGCAATGCGTATATCTACAACCAACCAGATGATATATTTCCACAATCAACCACAATAATACATTTCCACAACCAACTACAATGATACATTTCCCCAACTATGTGAGCCAACATCCGCTCATTTTTTCCATTTCATCCATGAATTTCCACGTCTCATGTACCAACAAGTATGAATGTATCACAATACACCAATGGTACCACATTAGATATTTCATCAACACAATATCACATGTATTCAGGGTTATCATCATCACATAGGACCCCACATTGTCACACATATCACATAATATCTCAATTTCAACAATTATATCACATATAGGCCCTCACATGGGCACAACATATAGATAGTATTTTTTCATGATCAGTTTTCACTATTAACATGCATTTTGTATCATTTTTACTACCTATCCAGTCTGAAAGAGTTAAGCCTTAACCAACCTCAAAAGGCAAAATTGGTCTTGTATAATTCGTACCCATGACCTTACTTTATATGAATGATTACAGCTTTATTAAAAACATCAAATATAGAATTTACGCATAAAAATTAAAACAATGACATCTACATTGTCCACTTTTTTTGGGGATCAAAATGGATCCCCAAAATGAGTTTTCAAAAAAGAAGAACAAAATTATAACTTTACTTCAAAAACGTGGTCTACATATTTTTAGGAGCCTACCAATGAAAACCCAAGTCAAGTCGAGTCAAAAAAGATTCAAATCGAAGAAAACTCATCTTATAGCTTCACTGGGTAAAATCTTTGAAATCCAGATTAAAATTAAGAATCAGAGTTGTTTTGAAGGTTAAATTGAAGAAAAATTAGTAATTATTAAATTAAAATATTATTCAAGTGAAAAGGAATGAAAATATGGGTTTAAAATCAAACCCTAAGATTTTTGGGATTTGAGAAATTAATCAAGAAACTATTAAGAAAAGGATAAATTCTTACCTTAAATCCATAATAGAATCAAGAAATATATGTTAATCTAGTTATCCAAGCTCCCACAAGCTTCACTTTTAAGCTCCTATACTATTTTAGGGTTTAGCTCTCAAGAGGCAAGATGAAAAACTGAGCAAAACGAGTAAAAAAAGAGGGGAAGAATATGCTATATGTTGCAGATTTTTCTACTATAGCAGATTTTTTTAAGTCCAAACGGACTTCGATAGGGTGCTCGAAATTTTTTTGGAGTCCGATATATGCAAACTAGTTATGTAACCACACTAAATTTGGTGCTACGGACTCAATGGCAATATTAAATTTTTTTAAAAATGTCGTTTTCAAAAAATTGACCCTCAAAATTTAAAATCACATTTTTACAAATAAAGGGTCAAAATGAGATTTAAAAGCCGTAAAATCACACAAAATATGCTACTACCCTAAAATCGACTTTCTTGATTTGTTGGCGATGTAGGATTTTTCATTAGAGATTGTTTCGATCAATGTTGGTCCCATACCCATATTTAAAATTTTTTAATTTTCTGATCAATACGTCGAAATGAGCTCGGGTTCATCGGGACCCAAACTAAAGGTCTACCTAGCCTAAAATCTATATTTTGGAGCTGCTGGCGCAGTTCATTTTGCCATCCATCCCATGGATTAAAATATATCCATATGAGTCCAAAATAAGGCTCTCAAAGCCATAAAAAATAACAACATCACATAAATGGTACCAAAATACATCAGGAACCATGCCAATCACCCCACATCGCATAAATACCATACTACAACTATGGGAAGGGGTAAGAGAGTTAAATGACATAATTTATATATTTCATCAAAAAGTTATTCATTACATTAAATATGCCTCATACTCAACAATATACATGGAGCCTTGCTCTAAATGATCAATTCATCTCTCATATGATATCTCTAGCTATAAAATACAAACTTCTCCAAGAAGGCCTTAAAAAATTGAGACCAAGTCATTGCAGGTGAATCCAAAGGTCTACAATTGGCAAGAAACCTCCACTAATCCCTAGCCACATTCGTAAACTAATAGGTAGTATAAGCAACTCCATGAGACTCAAGGGATCCAAGATTATGTAACTTCTCCTGGAATTCAATTTACAACTTGTAGGCACCCTTACCAATCGCTCCACTAAACATGGGCAGACCCAAGTTAATAAACCTCTCAAATCTTTTCTAATCATTGGAAGACATATCTTTACTTTAAGTAACCAGAGGAATAATAAGTATGGTAGGAAAAAATAGATTTGTGGGGTACCATGGATGGTGGTTGTACCTTAAGAGCAAGAATCTATATGTGGGGTACCATGGATGAGGTTTGTACCTTAATAACATGAATACTATAAATAGATATTGGCACTGACTGTGGAATGTCAGAGTGTGAGAAATACCAGGTACATGCAAGGAAACACCCTTTAAATAACTCAAGAGATGAACGAAAAGATCTTAAATCACTAGAACATCAACTGAACTCTGTGGAAACTAAGTTATCCCTGTATCCCTTGTCTGATAATCATACCCGAAATACATCACCTTAAGCTCAGGAGAGGCCTCCCTAGTGTGTCCTTGGGCTAGGGAAACTCCTTGTGCCTATCCTTTACCTTTGGGTTGAACAGACCCCTGCCTCATCCTCAAATTAGGGCTCCCATATTGAGTGTTATCTCAACATCCCTAACCTTTTTAGATTAGTCCTTACCATTTGTATAAAAAAGAGTAGAATACAAATTTAGGACATTGGGTATGAGCAACCCATACAGCAAAGAATCAAATTAAAGAAGTTTGTTTAAAAACGTCTTATAACCTCTCAAATATAGATATAGAAAACTGCATACCAATTTATGAGACTCCACTAGACATTCTGATCTTACACTTATAAGACCAGTGAACTTGGTTGCTCTAATACCAATTTGTTATGAACCAAAAATGAATAATGATGACACTTATCATGGTCCAACCTTGATAAGTAAGCCAATCACCAAAAATAATAAAGGAAATACCACAAACAGCAATAATATAAATCAATACGAGACTTCCAAAATAATTTAGACTAATACAAGTGAAATAATAGCTAAAATCTGAAAGAAGTATCATATGTCCCAAAATTTGGCACCTCAATACAAAGGCATCTAGTACAATATCTAGAAATTGAAAACACATATTTTTTCTAAATTATCACTAAAGACAAGTAAGGAGAGATGAGGTTTGAATTGGCCCAAACTCTAGAGTGAATCAACACCTCAAAATCTAAAAATTTGCTCAAATCAACCACCATGTGTGGTTCCCAAACTAGGATCTGCATCAAAAGGGCATAATAGGATGATCACAGTCTACTTGTGCTCAGTAGGCATCATATGCTGATTGAACATAGTAGAAAATAATATAAGCAAAGAAAATTATAAGTAGGTCAGCTGCAAATAGGAAAGTCCCAAATGGTAGCGCATACCGTCTCCACTAACAATTTTAATATAAATACTAAAAATTAAGATAGTACAAATACACACGAAAAGTACACAAAACTAAATAAGTGAAGGAAAAATAAAGAGATCATGAAGGATATGTATGCAATATAATGCAATGCAATGAGGATGAGATGTAGTTGTAAAAGTCATTGCATGACTTTCTATGTACACCTAATGAGCTTGCAGCTCTCAAGTGGGACTCGTGGGGGTTTCATAACCCCTATAATATAACTCATATCTCAAATCTCAATCCTCCTCTCCGACTTGTGTTCATGGAGAAAGATTTTATAAAAATGTCTGATTTTCTTTCAAAAATAGTGTTCCTCAATGGTCCCGATATATTATAAATATGTATATATGGAATAAGGATGTGATGCTCAGAACCAAATTAGTATAAAGATATCCAATCCATCCAAAATTTATACATAAGTTAGCTTAGAAATCAATTCAATACATCTACAATTCTTGATTATAAACTCTAATTTTACACCATTAGAACAAATATGTATGTAAGACATCATTAAGATCATATCAACCCCTAACTTAGGCATTTATATCATGATAAAAAAAAACTGATTCTCAAAAAGGCCTAAAATGACAATCTAGGTCCCTACTTCTGCATGGGTATTATATTTAGAATAAAGGAATTTAAATTAATAGATAAGGCCAATGATGTCAAATAAAGCCCCCATATGGGCAACACACAGTATCAAATATGATAAGTCAAAACAATAGTATAAAATCCCCACACGGGAACACAATAGTAATAATAATCTCAAAATATAAACCACATTGTTATTTCCCTAGATCATAGTACGCTCTACTTATTTATTCACTACCTAACTCAATATAAAAGTAGTTAATCCATAACCACCTTCAAAATAATGAAATCCAATCCTAAAGTGCTTCAATACAGAGTTTTCCCCTCACGAACAATCTCATAATCAAATACAACATTCAAATATAATATTTACTTATTAAAAGAAAGCTAATGCTATCCATATTTCCCATATTTAAGTTGGGTCTAAAATAGGTTCAAAAAAAGTTCTAAAATAGACAGGATAAAATTGTAATTTTATGTTAGAAATACATTCCCAAGGTTAAAGGAATCTATAATGGAAAAACACATCAAAATGAGTTAAAATAAGGTCTAAATCAAAGAAAAATCATTATAAAGTTTTTTCAAAAAAATTCTCGAAATCCTAAGTTAAAACCATGATTAAAGAGTTATTTAATGATCTAATTTAATGACAAGTAATGGATTAAAGATTTTGGAGCTTACCTAAGCTCAAACGGTAAAGACAACCTTAAAAATTGCCCAAACCTAAAGCTCAAAGTCCAAAAATAGTGGAAAATTAAGAAAAAAGGGTAATATACAACAGTTGGCGCTTAAGTGGCTATTACTAAAGCGATACCAGGTTGATAAAGCAGCCACCACTTAAGCTATTCCTGATCGCTAAAGCGACTGATTCTTAAGCAATCTTGGGCCACTTAAGCAGCCACACCAGATATCAATAAGTGTTGATCTTGATGCAAACCTATCAAGATCTGAAAAAACCCTTAAAATCTAATTGAGACCCCACCGAGATAAACCATATATGCTATCAGGCTATTTTTGATGGTTCAAACTCAATGGCAATGATAGATTTTAGATAAAAGATTGTTTTCATAAATTAACCTGCGGGACTCTTTTTTGGCATTTTTTCAAATGATAGATCAAAATTCAAACAAAAAATTTTGAACCCAATCCAACCCTGATACTAATAAAAATTTGAAATTTTGGATCTAATGGTACTCTTTAAATTGCCATCCAACATTCGAAACAACTACTATTGACCGAAGTCAACTATATGGCCTTTAGAGCCTTTTAAAAGTGCAAACTCACCTAAATCATTCTCGATTGCAATTGAGAATCATTCCAACCATCACCACACCCAAAATAAACATGTAGCAACTACGAGGAAGGGCAATTTAGGTCACTGCACTCAATCAAAGAGTAGAGATTTTTAGGGCCGATATCCCCAACATCAGTTGTGTCAGTATTAAGTTCAGTCTAGTAGGCTCGTTCAGTCGACATAGTAGATTTTAGATGAGGTTTCACTTTTTATAGTAATTTCAGTGGGTAGAGAAATGGTCAGTCTTTGAGAGGTATTTGGTTAAGGTCTTTAGGCTGAGGTAGCAATTCTGGGTCAGCCTAACCTTCTTAATTGGGTTAGGTGCTCGAGGCATGCTATGATTGTGATATTATGGGCCATTTCTCTAGAGAGTATCCTAGTGTGGGATGATTAATCCTTTTACATAGAGTGTTCAACAAATTAGGTTAGTGCTTACTCTATCTAGGGGTGGTGGATATAGTCATAGGGGTTATTCTCAGGGTTCTAGAAGTGGTCCTCAGGTCGGTAGGGAAGGTAAGCACTAAGTTTGGAGATGGGCAGGGTCATTTATATGTTGTTCTTGATAGGCTGGATGCTAAGGCTTCAGATGCTGTTATTAAAGGTATGATCTCAATCTGTCGGTCAACTTTTGATTTATTTAATCTAGGCTCTACATATTATTATGTATGTATTTTTTAGTCACCTCAGTTGAGGTTGTCTTTGAAGCAATTATTAGTGTCTTTATGTGTAGCTACTCTCGTGGGTGATTCTTTATAGTGGATTAAGTATATAGCTTATGTATTATAACTGTTGGAGAGTATGACACTCGAGCTGATCTTATTATGCTAGACATGATTGATTTTGATATGATTCTAGGCATGAACTAGTTATCCTCTATCATGTGGTCTTAGATTACTTTTCTAAGATTGCTACCTTAGTCATACCTGACATTTCCTCAATTGAGTGATGCGGTTTTTGTAGTTGCACACTAATGGAGATTATTTCTTACATTCGATCAAGGAGACTAGTATCGAGGGCTTGCATGGCTTATTTAGCCTATTTTTGTGACGTTAATATTGAGATTCCTTCACTTGAATCTATTCCTGTAGTATATGAGTTTTCTGATGTATTTCCTATCGACCTACCAAGATTTTGTCCTGAGCATGATATGGAGTTTTCTATTAATCTTGAGTCGGTCACCTGACCCATTTCTATTGCACCTTACCATATGTCTCTTGCTGAGCTAAAAGAGCTAAATATTTAGCTTTTGGATCTACTGGTTAAGAGGTTTATTAGATCGACTATATTACCTTAAGGTGATCCTATTATGTTTGTAAAGAAGAAAAATAGTTCCATGCATATATGTATCAACTATAGGTAGCTAAATAAGATGATCATAAAAAGTACCTATGCCTCGTATCGATGATCTATTTGACTAGCTTCCGCATACAATCGTAGTTTTCAATATTGAGTTGAGATATAGGTACCATCAGTTTAGGATTCAGGTGAAGGATATCCTTAAGACAACCTTCAAGACTTGCTATTGTCATTACAAATCCTGGTGAAGTCTTTTGAGTTGACAATGCCCCAACAACATTCCTTTGTGATTGTATTTATTAATGACATCTATGTATATTTTAGGAGAATGATGAAACACAAGAAATATTTAAGGACTCTGCTCCACACTTTGAGAGGTCATTAGTTGTATGCCAAATTCTCAAAGTATGACTTTTGGCTTGAGTATGTGATATTCTTGGGGATTGTAGTGTCCAAGGATGGGATTATTGTAGACTCGACAAAGATTAAGGCCATTAGTGATTGGGCTAGGCCTATATCCCTGTCTAGGGTTCGCAATTTTATTAAGTTGGCAAGATACTATAGGCAGTTCATCAAGAGATTTGCCAATATTGCAGCACCTATGGCCAGATTATCTAAGAATGAGGTTTCATTTCAGTGGACCAGTGTCAATGAGATGAGCTTTGTAAATTTTAAGGAATTGATCATTTTTGCTCCCTTTTTGACTTTTCCAATTGTGCGCGAGGGGTTTATTATATATTATAATTCTGTAAGTGTTAGTTAGGATTATTTTCTGATACAGTAGGGCCGAGTTATAGTATATGATTTTAGACAGTTTAAGGTGTACGAATGTAACTACTCCTTTCATAATTTGGACTTGCCTGCAGTAGTTTTTGTGGATAAGATTTAGAGGCATTACATATATGGTAATTGTTGTGAGATATTCACTGATCACCATTGTCTTCAGTAGATTATGTCCTAGAAAGAATATAATTTGAGACAACATCGGTGGATTGAGTTGCCGAAGGACTATGGTGTTTTGACTCGAACCCAGCCGTGACGGGTATCTCAAGCCCACTGTGGGCCGAAGACCACCCACTTAGCCTTATATCAAGAGCACTATAAAGATAAACACTGAAAGTCAACCAAATTAGTAATAAGAATAGATAAGTCAAATGATTATTTTAGAAATCCAAACAAACAAACAACCCATACTTGTCAACAAAAGCCTCTAAAACAATAATACCAACTAAGTCGGGACATGCCAATGATATGACACCAAAAGAATCCAAAGTACTAGGATAATAAAGAAACTAATGAAATAATAGGGCCTTCAGAAGGATCAATGCTTATCACTTCACAGCAGACCAACAGATAAACCAAACCACCTAATGCTGCACAGGAGTAACAGAAAAGACCTTGAACCCTACGTCATGAAATAATGTAGCATCCAGGGATGGTCAGTGGGGTGAGAACTGGCATGTAACTCAGGATATAGGGATAAAATAATGCCATTGTTAGAAACCAGTCAAAACCACATGCACAACAATCATATATATATATATGTATAGGATGTAGGGATATGGAGAATGGGCATGAACATGAAAGTTTAAAGTATTAACCTGAACTATGTATCTTGATCTATCCTAAAGGCACTCATGGGCTATGTAGGTCTAGCTCCCCCTCCTTGAAGGGCCCTAGTGCGTGTTAGCTGCACAAACCGAGGAAAATATGAGGAAAGGCTAAAGACAGTAGGTTATAACCCTCCCAAAATATATATATAATGTGTGAAACAACCACACGGTCACATGGACTCCTAATGCAAGTAAACATGGTTTTTAGTGTTGATCCCCCGGGAAATACACCATCACGGCGGGCTACATAATGACATTTACCAACTTTGTATCGTCATACCAATATGTTTGCAAACTAATTCAATTATGCCAAACCAGTCCATATAATCAAACTAACTTCTAAGTTCCAATTAAATCCAAGCCATGACCACCAAGGCCATCCAAATCCATTTTTATATCGATTTATCCTTTAATGCAATGAAATAGGTTCAAAAGTAAGTTAAACCATGCAATTGTCCATATTCAAAACCAAGATTTATAATGTTGGTTGGGGTTAATTCCATTATCAAACCAAAATTCGATCAATTTTGGAAAACCCATGTCCCCCATTCCAACCATTAAAATAATGCACCACTTCAGTCCTAAAACTATTAATTGAAACATAAATAATTCATTTAAAACACGAGACAAGTAATTCAAGTAATAACAAGCAAAATCCCTCAACCCAATTTCAAACCCAATAATTAAAATCGCAAGAGTAATGATTAAATATATGCCATAATGTAAAAATACAAGTTAGGGATGCGCAACATGCCTGAAATATAGAACAATTTCAAGAGAATTCAAAGTTTGGAGCGTGGACGGCGAATTCTTTGTAACCTTTGAACTTTCTTAGGTTTTGAGTTAAGGAGGAAAAATATTGGTTTTGATCTTTGAAAACTGAAGTGAAAAGGTTTATTTTATGTTTAAAAGTTGTATAGGTGGCAATAAGACTAAATTTCTCACCCCCAAGTGAAAAATATAAAAATTAGATGAATTTAACGTAGTGGGGTAGCACGTCCTTATTGCGGAGGTTAGCCTCCTATCCATCCTCTTATTACAGAGGTTAATCTCCATGCTATGCCAATATCGTGGAGGCTTACTACCCCAGGGTCCCAAAATTACACCAAATCCCTTCCAAAAATTTTGAAACTTTGCTAAAACACCCTTTTAACATCCTTTAACATAATTCAAAACAAAAATCAGCATTTCGTATGCGGGAGGATAAACATAAAATAGATGAGTTTTTTTGAGGTCTCACATTGTCCCCCCTTTTGGATCATTCATCCCTGAATAAGAATTTAGGACATCTTTAGCACAATAATAGCAAAATTACATCAGAATCAAATTAGCAATTCGAAATGCAACAATAGGGAAATAAAACTTATACCTCAAGAAGTTTCATCCAATACGGGGAACAAGAGTGGGTACTTGACTTTCATATCTTCTTCAGCTTCCCCAGTAGATTCTTCCACCTTTTGAATCCTTCATAGAACCTTCACCGAAGCAACGACCTTTATTATCAATATATTGCCTATCCAATATCTCAATCAAGACTTCCTCATAAGACGACGAATCCAAACCACCAATATCCTTAACAGGCACTATCAAAGAAGTGTCATTGATGTAACCCAAAACTACACCTCCACTAAAAGTATAATGCAGTTGATTGAAAATATAGTAACCCAATAAGGTTGGGGTCTAACCCACAGGGAAAACATGAATAGTTGCTTGCTTGATGTAATCCATGTACATTACAGGAAAGTCAATAGGGAGATTTTGTTATCAATTGTAAATAGTAACCAAGACTTGAGTGATGTTGAGTTGAAATCAGTATGAGATGACAACTAGGTTTGTGTTACCCCTGGCTTCTTAACTGCATAAATTTCTCATAATCAACCCAATTATTCTGTTATTCTGTATGCAAAGCCTACAAGATAGGTATTATCTACTACATAGAAGATAAATTTCACCGCTTTTGACTTGGTTATCATCTCAGGGTGTTGCCTTGTTTCCCCTTGATACGGCCTCAATTATACATGGTTATAGTATCACTGTTTTAATCTTCTTGTCCTAATAGCAAGCTTTTTGGTTATTGAATAGGTGTAAATATAGGTAATCTTAAGATACTGCAACTACATGAGGATAATTATTATGATGAAGAATTAAGATACATGCAAAAAACCTCGACCAATTGAGTCTAACACTACCTATACGTAGTTAATCTACCAGGGTTCCCACAACCCTAGATAAGGAGATTATCTACTCATGTTTGTATAAGAAACCATGATTATCAATAAAGAACACAGAAAATCAATTACACAAGAATAAGATGAATAAACTCCAAAGTCTTTAATTGAATAAAACCCTAAAATCTCAATAACAATTATGAAAGTATGTAATAATATGTAATACCGTATAAAAGACTATCGCAACGCCTAACCTAATAAAAGATGAACTCTAGGGTATTTATAGTATCTCAAAATAACATAAAAATCCTATTAAAATAGGAAAGGTAAAGTTAAGTCGGCAGTCAGCAAGACTTGGTCTTCATCGTATCCACAACTTACGAGTCGTAAACTGCCTTGTCGTAATCGTTCTAGTGTTTAATCTTCCCATGGCTTCAATTCTCTGTTCAGCATATGACTTTGTCTTACAAGTTGTAACTATGTATATGACTTAGGTCCTTCATCCGTATCAACATGGGACTTCAGTCTTTTCAAGTCTTGAACACTGTTTTGTAAACGATATCCCTATACAAGTCATACTCAGACTTTCAATTCGTATAGCTTTGGCACTTCATTCTTGGATAGTAGCTCAGGTTTTGTTATGCTCACAAATTTAGCATATGACTCATACCCTAGCTTATGACTGTGGTCCTTGAGATGTATCTTTCTCATACTTGGCTTCTCAGTTTGGCTTTTGGTTTTGTTATTCATACGATTCAATATACGAGTCATTTCAATTGATTACGACATAGTTGATGACTCACATACTGATCTAAGTTGGTCATTTTTAGATTTTTTTCTTCTTTTTTTGTTTAAGTACTATTATACACCTATTTTATCTGCAATTCATACCAAATTGCATCATATACAATAAAATACCCTAAGTTCATGCATAAATTTGTAGTTTTATGCTTCGAAAGTGTCGTGTTTCCATGCCACATCAACACCCTCAACTTAAACTTTTACATGTACTTAGGCAAACAAAAGCAAATTACTAATTTCTAGAATAGAGCCAATGATTAAACAGGAAGATCTCAAGAAAACCAATGACAGTGACATAAAATTTACTATTTTAAAATGCTCTCTAGCCAAAATAAACCCTAAACCTAGTTTACCTATGAATTGGCCATCATGGCCACCACCTACGGTGGGGCTAACCCATCAAAAAGTCATCACAAGTGTAAGGATATAGAAGAAAGTATTGAAGTTGAAGCCCCTAAAAAGATATTGTATGCAAACTTATTGAAAACTAAAGAAAGTAATAATACAGTAAGCAAAATTCTACCAAAGCCTATTGTGATGCTACATGGCGAGCCTAGTATTACATGGAAGTAATCTTAAATAAGAACTTTGATGGTACAAGAGAATTTATAATACGCTGTTATTGGTAAATTCTCTTATGGAAAACCAAACATAATGGAATTGCGGAAACAAAATTCTAATGCAATATGGAATCAAAGGGGATTGTAATATAAGAGTCTTGGATTGAATACATATTTTTATTCAACTAAATATATTGGAAGACTATGTCAATCTCATATCAGTAACTGATTACTATATCAAAGCCAAATATATTTATTGGCAGATGAGAACCCTAAATGGGATCAGTGGTTTGAAGTAGATGTGGAAACAATGATTGGAGTTGCATGGATCTCCATGCCGGATCTTTCATAAAAATTTTATGCTAAGAAAGTTATTTTTTAATAACCTCAGTAATTGGGTAGCCATTAACAGTTGAGATGGAAACTAAGAATCAAACCAGGCTAAGCTGTGCAAGAGTTAAAATTGAGGTGGACTTGGTGGCTAATCTATGAAAGAGAGTCAGAATTAATAAAGATGATGATAGAGAAGAAATAAGATGAGAAGGAAGAGGAACGAAAAACTCAAACAGGACTAGAGAAATCAAGTTTAAATGGATACAAATCTATTATGATTATAAGCCTAAATATTATACAGAGTGCTTTTTAAAATGCCATGAGGGAAATTCGTGTTGGAACATTCATCTGGAGATGATAGAGAAGAAAAAAGATGAGAAGAAAGAGGAACCAAAAATTCAAAAGAAATAGAGAAAGATAATTATGTAGTAATGACGTATACTAATCAAAGAAAGAGAGGTAATTATAAGCAGCAATGGCTAACAAGGTGGAATAAGTATAAAAGAGATAAGTTTGGACACATACACTAGGAGAAATAGAAGATGAGAACTCCAAGGTGATGCCAGTTTCTAATACTTTTGATGTACTTACGAATGAGTAGAAAGAATGGAGCTAAAGAAACTTTATAATAGTGATAAGGGCGAAAAACAATGGGCAAACAAAGAGAGTACTAAAGAATGGGTTACGAACAACTTTGGTAAATCAGTGAAAGACAAGACAATAGAAAAACATAAAGATAGGCAGAGAAAACAAAATGAAGTTGAGGCGAAGGAGGTTGATTCCAGTACTGATACGCTTATTCAACAAAGTCCACAAGGCAAAGATAAAGGGATATGCAGTTAGCCATTTTGAAACCTGAGGATATTAATAATGTTATTAAAGTGATGGAAGACATTCTGCCTTTAGCTATTCAAGATGAAAGACAGATAGCTTGTAGTAACAAAGATAATGAAGTTTTGGATGAAGATTATTCGGAGGACACCATTAAGAAGGTTGGTACAGAAAGGAATCTATCTTCGAAGCAAATAGATAGATTGAAAGCAAATCAGGGTATTCATAACAAGAAACATAAAAGAGCTACAATAAGTTTAATGCACACTAGAAGTTCATTGAAGAATAAGTCAAAATTAATGCTCTAATATGGAACATTAGATTAGTCAACACACAAAAGACAATTACAAGATTGATCACATTACCAAAAAGATATCAATTTGCATTTATAGGGCTAATGGAACCATTCCAGGATACCAAGAACATTGAAGAGTATATGAGAAAGTTAGGAATGTAACACTAAACAACTAATACTTTTGAAAAAATATGGGCATTTATGGAGTTTAATATTGTCTGTATAGTACTAAGAGATAACAAATAACAACTTACATTTAAATTGGAGAATCAAGAAGATGGGGTGACAGTAATAGTAACATTGATTTATGCAAAATGTACCTAAGGGGAGAGATTAATGTTTTGGGAATAACTTGAAGAAATGGCTTAGGGAGTTCAAGAACCATAGTTAATAGGTGGGGATTTCAATGTCATTATTATCATGAAGAGAAGTTAGGGGGCTTAACAGTGACTATAGAAGAAACTGAAGACTTCAAGCATTGCATAAACATGTGTAATATAGAAGACACTGGGTTTAAAAGAAGCAAGTACACTTAGTAGAATGGAAGAACAGATGAAAAATGTGTATTTAAAAGGTTGGATAGAGTTTTGGTTAATGATAAATTACATGATTTGTTTCCAGTAGAAGTTGAACACTTATTTAGAAGTGGTTCTGATCACACTTAGTTAAAAATCAACTTCAATACAGTGAAGGAGAACATATCAAAGCCTTTCATGTTTCTAAACATATGGCTGAAAGAGAAGTCTTGTCTGGAGATAATAAAGGCAAATTGGGTAACAGATATGGTAGGTAATCCATTCATTATGTTTCACTATAAGATGAAAAGAGTGAAGGTTTCCCTAAAATAATGGAGCAAAGAATATTTTGGTAACATCTTTTGTAACGCCCTGAGTCTACACCCTGGACGTCACACGGTGCTTACGACCTCAAAGGATCGCAAGCTAACCCATGAATAGTACCTTCTACGAGCACTGAATAATAATACTGAAAAACATATGCGAAAATAAAACTGAAATGCCATAAGGTTCTCAAAGTACTGAAATAATGACTGAGTGAAACTAATAATAATATCCGAAAATTGAAAATTAATTATGCCAGTGTAAAAGCCTCTAGTTGTTTGAATATGGAGTTGATAGGACAAATCCCTAACTAACTCCGACTAAAATAACTACTGAGCTAACTGAAATGCTGATATAGATAAACTTTGTCCTCAAAATATGAGGACTCCCCACAGAATCTACTACAGATAGCCTGAGCAGCTAAGTACGGTCAGGACCCTAAGAGTCCAAACCTATGATATGATACATCATAGCATAAAGAATGAGTATGCTTCAGTACATGGAATATACTAGTATGCTAAGTGAGGTAGGATGTTATATATGCATGAGATGATAACTAATTGAATGAATATCATAAAAAAATTGGATGAGATTACATGCAAAACTGTAACTACTAAACATGATGAATATGCGGTACTGTGCATATGTTGTCTGTCTAAATTAGACTAAAACTTAAGCACTGAGTTCAGATAACTGAGTACTGATAACTGAGAGTTTATACTGGAACTGACGTACTGAATTTTGATTGCTAAGTAACTAATAACTGATAGCCATGGGTCTTTAGAACTGTCTAAGTTCTTTAACTGAATATTAAGACTAAAACTGTAATTTTGGGAGTGTTCATCTAACCAACATAAGCCCGATTGAAAACTGAGTTAGGGTCCAACCTGTGACCCTAGTTGGAAGGGTGTTAGCACCTTGCCAAGGGATACTAATAATGCTGGGTCAACCCTAATCTTGCAAGGAGACTCATGAAATATATATATGAATGAATCGAACCTAGTCTAGAAGGAGGACGTCTTCCCTATGCTGGCTACATAGTTCTGTAATACAGGGACTACTACTAAGGGTCAAACTCTCTGCTGACAAGATTTCCCCATCCCTGGGTTCGCTCGGTGCTGAAACCTACTCCCAACTGAATTGACACTGAACTGATCACTAGACTATGCTAGGCTTGATTGAATTGGCACTAATCGTGTTGACTGACTACATTGGACTGAGTTCACTAAGTTCTATCATTGACTGAGTACTACGGTTCTTGTCATTTACTGGAACTATTCTATAACTACTGCAATAAATTAAACAACTAGATTTTGGGTAACAAATACCCCCAGGACTCGATAGCAATAATAAAGCATGCCAAATCTTGAAAGCATAGGAATAGTCTATTGTTCACAACTCATTAATTAAGGCATTTAGTCAAACACTTGGAGATTATGAACTTTTACATGAATGAGAACACATGCTAACATGTCATGATTACACTTTCCAATTGACATGGACATTCTATCAAATACTTGGGGAGCATGATTTTGATATATGAAGAATAACATGTAGGGCATCATAACTTCAACATGTAATTTTGTAAATTCAAGGGTTTTGATAAGAGAGATTCAAAATTCTACACACCTTGAGTTCTTGAGACTTGATTCTTGAGCTTGATTAATTAAGGCTTGTTCTTGAGAGGATTTTGTGAAAAAGATGAGTAATTATGCTATTTGGGGCTTTAATCTCGTGTTACGAACCTATTGAGTGAAGAAAAAATAACCTATTTTCCCTTAAAAACATGAAAAAAAAACTATAGAAATTACACGAATCGGATTAGCCAGGGCACCGCAGGCTCCATCACGGTCTCCCCCAGCACCAAACTGGGTAGGGAGCCATAGGCTAATCGCCCTGAGCAACTATTTTGGAGTTTCAAACATGCCCTTACTCTTATCTTAAAATTTCAAAACTCACCCGAGATGTACTATTGCCTTTTACGATCATGCATCAACTTAAAAACTAATTTTCCAATGTCGAAAAGTTTGTAAATAAATTTATCAAAGTTTGAGGGATTTAGAAATGACTAAGTCCAAACACTTAGTAAAATATTCTAAGTCTTGGACCCCTTTTCTACATGCAAGAATTAGCTGAAACGAACCTAGGATATTACGGGGTCTTACAATATCTCCCTCTTGGGAAAATTCATCCTCTAATGAGAGTGACTAAACTGAGAGGAACTATACTTACAATGACATGTATAACTGAAGAATGACTAAATTATGGAGATATGACACATGAATTAACTATTTCATGAATACATGATTGATTTAAGAATGTTATGCAGCTATAACTGAGTATGGAATAGAGTAAATCTAAGGAAGACTATTACCTTAGGTTGAGCCTGAGTTTACAGAGAAGAGGTAAGGATACTTGGTTCACATATCTTCCTCTGCTTACCAAGTAGCTCCCTTAACGGACTTATTCTACCAAAGAACTTTGACCAAAGGAACTTCTTTATTCGTTAGTCTGCGAATTTGACAATCAAGGATTTTTACTGGGACTTTCTTATAAGAGAGACTGTTCTGAACATCTGTACTCTCTATAGGGACTACAACTGCTGGGTCACCAATTCACTTCTTTAGCAAGGATACATGAAACACTGGGTGCACTGATGCTAAGTCTGTAGGCAACTCAAGCTCATAAGCTACCTTACCGAAAATACTAAGAATCCTATAAGAACCAACATATCGGGGACTAAGCTTCCCTTTTTTACCAAATCTCTTCACGCCCTTCATGGGAGAGATTTTTAAATACACAAAGTTGCCAATCTCAAACTCGATATCTTTTCTTCTCACATCTGCATACGACTTCTGTTGACTCTGGGCTATCTTAAGACTCTCTCTGATTAACTGCACTTTCTATAAGGCATCAAACACAAATTCAGGCCCTACTACTCTGGCCTCACCTACTTCAAACAACCAATAGGTAATTTATACCTTCTCCTATAAAGTTCCTCAAATGAATCCATCTGAATACTAGAATGATAACTGTTATTGTACTCTAACTATGTCAAAGATAAGTAATCATCCCAACTACAATTAAATTCAACAACACACACTCTAAATATATCTTCTAAAGTCTGAATGGTCCTTTCTGCTTGACCATCTGTCTAAGGGTGAAAAGCTATACTGACGTGAACTTGGGTACCAAGACCCTTTTAGAAGGTTTTCCAAAAATAAAAGGTGAACTGTGTACCTCTATCTGAAATAATGGACCATGGGACACCGTGCAATTTGACCAACTTCCTAACATAGAGCTTGGCATAGTCCTCAGCTGAATGAGAGGTATGAACTAGGAAGGAATGGGCTGATTTGGTCATCCTATCCACAATGACCCAAATTCAATCAGGCAGACGACGAGTATGAGGCAAACCAATCATGAAGTTGATGTTCACTTCTTTCCACTTCCAAGTCAGAATATTAAAATCTTACATAGACCTACTAGGCTTTTAATGCTCAATCTTCACTTGCTGACATATAGAGCACTTATCCACAAACTCTATAATGTCTCTCTTCATCCCACTCCTTCAATAGACTTGCCATAAGTTGTGTTACATCTTAGTGGCTCCTGAATAAATCGAGTAACATCACCATACAATTCTGCAAGAGTCCACTGTCTCATGCCATACACACATGGCACACATAATCTACCTTGGCTACATAATATGTCATCTCCCATTTGGGATAAAACCTCCACTTTTTATCTCTTACTAATTCTTTCAGCTTAACTCAACTGGGATTTCTATCCTGCTTTTCTTTTACTTTAGAAACCAAAGATGATTCCAAACTATTTGCACCCAAACACTGCCCACAATTAAATTAACCAAATGGACACCTTGCCTGGCAAGCTAATGTACTTCCTAAACTAACTTCTTCTTACCATTCTCAATGTGAGAAACACTACCCATAGACAAACTATTGAGAGCATCTTCTACTACATTGGCCTTGCTTCGATGATACAGAACACTCATGTCATAATCTTTTAACAACTCTAACCACCTTCTCTGATATAGGTTCAAGTCTTTCTGAGAAAATACATGCTGCAGATTTTTGCAGTTTGTGAACACATCCATATACACCCCATACAAAGAGTGCCTCCAAATTTTTAAGGCAAATACAATAGTTTCTAACTCAAGATCATGGGTGGGATAATTCTTTTCATGAGGCTTAAGTTGTCTAGAGGCATAGGCCACAGCCTTACCCCTCTACATTAAAATGCACCCAGACCAACTCTGGAAGCATCATAATACATAATAAATCCATCTGAACCGTCTGGCAAAGTCGAAAACAAGGGCTATAGTGAGTCGATTCGTCAACTCCTGAAAACTCTTCTCACAAGAATCTAACCAGTGGAACTTGACTTTCTTCTGAGTCAATCTGGACACAGGGGATGCAATAGACTAAAATCCTTCAATAAACCATTGGTAATAGCAAGCCAAACCCAAGAAACTCCTGATATCTAATGGAGAGATAGGTCTAGGACAGTTCCTTACTGCTTTGGTCTTTTGAGGATTAACTCTAATGTCATCACCAAAAAATATATGACCAAGGAATGCTACTAACCTTAGCCAAAATTCATATTTACTAAATTTAGTGAATAACTGATAAGCTCTAAGAGTCTGCAATACTATTTTGAGATGGTCAGCATGATCACTTTCACTGTGGGTGTAGCAAAGAATGTCATCAATGAAGAATATGACAAACATGTCCAAGTACTGCTTGAACATATGGTTCATCAAGTCCATAAAAGCTGTTGGGGCATTGGTAAGACTAAATGACATGACTAGAAATTTGAAGTGACCATACTGAATTCTGAAAGTTGTTTTCAAAATGTCACATTCTCTAACTCTGAGTTCTAAAAGATTTTTTCAAAATGTCACATTCTCTGACTCTAAGCTGATGATAGCCTAATTTGAGGTCTATCTTAGAAAATTAACTGGCACCCAGAAGTTGGTCAAATAAGTTATCGATTCTAGGACGTGGATACTTATTTTTAACTGTGACTTTATTTAATTGATGATAGTTAATACATAGTTTTAAAGGATCATCTTTCTTATGCACGAAGAGAACTGGTCCGTCCCACGGGGAGATAATGGGCTAGATAAATCCCTTATCTAGGAGATTCTTTAAGTGTTCTTTTAACTCTTTCAGTTCAACTAGAGCTATTCTGTATGGTAGAACAGAGATGGGATGAGTAGCTGGGAAAAAGTCTATTTTGAAGTTAATTTCCCTTTCGAGAAGAACTCCAAGATTATATTTAGGAAGCACATTTAGAAATTCACTTGATCCTTAAACTGGCTCAAGATTAGGAGTCTCAAAAATAGAATTTTTAACTCGAATGAGATAATAGATACACCCCTTAGATATCATTTTTCTAGCTCTAAGGTATGAAACAAGATGACCCCTAAGTGCTAAAGTACTACCCCTCCATGATAGGACATGTTTATTCAGGAACTTAAAATGGACAACTTTGTTTCGAGAATCAACTGAGGCATAGGATGAATGAAGCCAATCCATGACAAGAATGATGTCAAAATCTGTCATCTCTAACTCTGCTAAATCTGCTGAAGTAACTTTCTGAGACACCATAACTGGGTAGATCTTGTATACCCTCCGGGCTATGATAGACTTACCCATTGAGGTAGAGATTGATAAGGGCTCTGCTAAGATTTTAGGACTGACTTCAAAGTCAACAGCTATATAAGGAGTCACAAAGGAGAAAGAAGCTCCTGAATCTAGGAAAGCATAAACATGTAGCTAATAAAATTGTAATGTACCAGTGACCACATCAGGAGAACTTTCCTGATCTTGTTGGGACTGAAGTGCATAGAGCCTATTTGGGCGTTGCCCACTAGTGTCACTGGAAGCAGTACCTTTCTAAGATGGGCGATCAGACTGAGCTAGCGGATGATTATGCTGACTTTGTAAACCCAACTGAGGACAATCTCTGATCCTATGGCCTGGCTTTCCATATACGAAACATAAATCACTACCATCTCTATAATATCCTGATGGTTCCTGCTATATTTCTAGCAAAGAGAAATTATTCAGGGACTACTAACAGTACCCTAAGATTTAGAGCGTAATGCCTATCCTTATTACCATTTCTGACTTTAGAAACCAGAGAACTAGCTGAGGATGAAGCCAAAATTGAAGATTTTATGCAAAACTATGGACGATTACAGCCCTCTGACTTAGGCTAAGTAAAGTTGAAGCTACTTGTTCTAGCCCTCTTATTATCCTTCTCTTTCTCTTTAGTTTCTACTCCCCTATTTGTTGAGCATGGACCATTAACCTAGACAAGTCCATCTTCTTAATCAGCATGATGGTCCTATACTCCTTGACTACACTATTGGATACACCAGATATAAACTTACACATCTTAGATCTGTTATCAGCTACTACATGAGGAGCATACCTGGCTAATTGAGTAAACTTAAGGGAATACTCTTTCACACTCATGTTGCCCTACTTCAGGTTAATGAAATCTAAAACCTTGGCTTCCCTAAACTCCAACAGGAAAAACCTATCTAGAAAGGTAGTAGCAAACTCTTCCTATTCTATGGGCCCTGCATCTGCGGCCGTATCTACCTTTCACTACTTAAACTATGTATGATCCACATCCTCCAACTGATAGGTAGCTAACTTAGAACTCTCACTAATCGTTACCCCTATAATATCTGTTACCTTCTGCACCATGTCAAGGAATTCCTTTGGGTCTTCTTCAGACTTAAACCCAAAGAATGAAAGAGGGTTTATTCGAGTGAAGTCTCAAATTCTAGATGCAACCATAATTTCCACTGGGTTGTCCAGAATAGTAGCTGGGCGTTCACTTTGGGATACTACAGAATAAGCTAGAGTGGTAAAAGCTGCTCTAAATCCTGCATAAGAAACATGTTCATCTATGGGATCTGCCTGAATGGGTGGAGGTGTTGGCTGGTTTACAGTTCTTCTTCTGTTTGTATTTTTAGGAGGCATGTTCTATAAATAGAGAGGAAAATTGGATTATACAGAGAATTTAACTTAAGATCATGCTCACTCGCATGACATGAATGTTAAAAGAAGGAAAACTTTTCCTAAAATGCCTCATAGCCTTATGTGTGGCTCGCTACACAACCATACACACGACTCTGCTTGATGCGGCTTTCAGACTACCTAGGGCTCTTTAACACCTTAGGAAATGATACCAAGTTTGTAAAACCCTGAATCTATACCCTGGACGTCACACGGTGCTTACGACCTCGAAGGATCACAAGCGAACCCATAACTGGTACCTGTTGTGAGCACTGAATAATAATATTAGAAAACATATGCGGAAGTAAAACTGAAATTCCATAAGGTTCTCAAAATACTAAAATAATAACTGAGTGTAATGAATAATAACATCTGAAAACTGAAAATTGACAGTGCTAGTCTGAAAGCCTTTAGCTTTCTGAAATAGAGTTGATGGGACAAACCCCAAACTAACTCTGATTGAAATAACTATTGAGCTAATTGAGATGATGATATAGATAAAATTTTTCCTTAAAATATAAAGACTCACCACTAAATCATCTACTAATATCCTGAGCAGCTAAGTACAGTCAGGACTGAGCATCCAAACCTATGATATGTGACATTATAGCACAAAAAAAGAGCATGCGTCAGTACATGGAATTTACTGGTATGCTAAGTGAGGTAGGTTGTTACACATGGGTTCATATGCATGAGATGATAAATGACTGAATGAACATCATGAAGTTACTAGATTAGAGTACATGTAAAACTGTAACTACTAAACATGCTGAATATACAATACTGCACATATAATATCTGTCTAAATTAGACTGAAACTAATGTACTGAGTTTTGATAACTGAGAGTTTATACTATAAATGGAGTATTGAATTATAATGGCTAGGAAACTAATAACTGATTGCCATGATTTTGTAGAACTGTCTAAGTTCTTTTACTGAATACTGAGACTGAAACTGTAACAGTAGGAGTGTTCATCTAACCGACATACCCCAATTATAAATTGAGTTGGGGTCCAAACTATGACCCCAGCTGGAAGGTTGTTTGTACCTTACCAAGGTATACTAACAATACTGGGTCAACCCTAATCTAGCAGGAAAACTCATGAAATATATATATGATTACATCAACCCTAGTCTGGCAGAAGGGCGTCTAACTCTACACTGGCTATGTAGTTCTATAATGCATGGACTGCTACTAAGAGTCAAACCCTCTTCTAGCAGGAATTCCCTCATCCCTGGGTTCGCTCGATGCTGAATCCTACTCCCAACTAAATTGACATTGAACTGATCACTAGACTGTACTAGGCTTGATTGAACTGGCATTGATCGTGTTGACTGACTAAAATGGACTGAGTTCACTGAGTTCTGTCACCACCTAAGTAGTACGGTTCTTGACCTTTACTGGGACTATTCTATAACTACGGAAACTAAGTAAACAACTAGATTTTGGATAATAAATACCCATAGGACTCAATCGCATAAATAATAAAGCATGACAAATCTTGAAAGCATAGCAGTATTCAATTGTTCACAACTCATTCATTGAAGCATTTAGTTAAATACTTGGAGGTTATGAACTTGTACATTAATGAGAAAACATGCTAACATACCATGATTACACTATCCAATTCACATGGACATTCTATCAAACACTTGTGTACCATGATTGTGATACATGAAGAATAACATGTTGGGCATCCTAACTTAAACATGTAATCTTGCAAATTCAAGGGTTTTGACATGAGAGATTCATAATTCAACACACATACTAACATAATTTCAGAGAAACTCAAAAAAGATCTTAACTTGAAGCCCATACAACAACACAAACATGAGCATAATTCAATTCATGGCATATGACTCATAATTCAAGTTTTGAAAAAGGTTCTTGAACTCCAAGGGTGTAAGGAAACCTAAGGATAAACACCTATCATACCTTGTTTTAATTTTGTGAAGATTGTTGTGAGTTCTTTAGACTTGATTCTTGAGCTTGATGAAACTAGGGCTTGTTCTTGAGAGGATTTTGTGAAAAAGATACGTAATTATGCTATTTAGGGTTTTAATCCTATGTTATGGACCTATTGGGTAAAGGAAAAATGACCCATTTTCCCTTTAAAACACGGAACAAAACTATAGAAATTACACGGACCAGAAAGGATAGGGCACCATAGGCTTTGGAGCGCTGCTCTGGGCAGGGCGCCGTGGGCTCCATCGCGGTCTCCCTCCAGCACCGGACTAGGAAGGGAGCCATGGGTTAATTGCCCTAAGCCACTATTTTTGTGTTTCAAACATACCCTTATGCATGTCCAAAAATTCTGAAACTCACTCGAGATGTACTATTGACTTCCTCGATCATGAATCAACTAAAAAACTAACTTTTTGATGTCAAGAAGGTTGTAAATAAATTCATCAAAGTTTGAGGGCTTTTGAAATGACTAAGTACAACACTTAGTAAAATATTCTAAGTCTTGGATCCCTTTTCTACATGCAAGAATAAACTGAAATAAACCTAGGATCTTACGGGGTGTTACATCTTTCGAGAGATTGCTACTCTGTAGAATGTTTTTATAGTAAGGGAGAAGCTGTTTGAGGAGAATCCTTTAGGTTCAAATAGAGAATTTTTGTTTAAAGCACAAGGTGAACTCAATATACAGCTTAGTAGGGAAGAAGAATTTCAGAAGAAGAAAGAAAGATTAGATTGGTTTAAGGGTGGTGACAAAAATACTAAATTCTCTCACATAGTGGTTAAATAAAGAATATGATGAGGTGGAATGGTTGGAAGATTAAAATCAGATTACAGAAGCTGCCATTTAATTTTTTCAAAAGCAATTTTCTAAGGAGAAAGAGAATACTGATTTTGAAATGTTGGAGGAATTACTAACAATACTGAGTGATAGTCAAAAGAAAGATCTTAATAAAGTACCAGAGTTGCACGAAGTACAAGGGGCTGTATTGGGGTTGAATAGGAATAGTACAACATGGCCAGAAGGTATAACTAGAGCATTTTTTCAGGATTCTTGGGACATTATAAAGGAGGATATTTATAAAATAATGGTTTCTTTCTTTTATGATTATGAATTACCAAATTTTGTAACTTATACAAACTTGGTACTTCTGCCCAAAATGTTGGTGATCAATAATTTCCCAGAAGTGAGGGCTATTTTACTAAGTAATTTTATTAACAAGATATTTTCCAGAATATTACATGAGAGGAGTAAAAAGGTACGGCCTGATATTATATCTGAAGAACAAGTGGGATTTGTTCAAGGGAGGAGTATTGCAGAGAATATCCTAGTGGTATAGAGGATCATAACAGATATTCAGATAAGAGGTAAAATTCCTAACATGGTGATTAAACTGGACATGATGAAAGTTTATGTAGAGTTGACTAGTTATTTCTTACTAAAGTACTAAGGAAAGTGGGGTTTAGTGAATTAATAATTTATATGGTTTATATATTGGTGGGAAATAATTGGTACTCTATAATATTAAATGGCCAGCCTAAGGGTTTTTTTAGATCATCTAGGGGTTGAATCAAGGTGATCCCTTATCACCTACTCTTTTTATTTAGCTACTGAGATGATGTTTGGTTCCTTAAAATCCCTAATTCTCACTAAGGAATTTAATCTTTTTGGGATGCCAAGAGGAAGTCCACAAGTGAATCACTTTGTTTTTACTGATGATATGATTATCTTGTGCAAACATGACCTGAATACTTTAAAAAAAGTAGTTGATACCTTAGACAAGTATGAAAAAGTGTTTGGTCAAAAGATCAATAAAAAGAAAAGTGCAATTAATGAATAAGATTGGTAGTAAAGTTCAAGGATGGACAAAGAAATTATTGTCATACGGAGGAAGAGCTATACTCATTAAGCATGTTCCACAAAGTATTCCTGTTCATTGACTCTCAGTCACGAACCCTTATGATAATGCCTTGAGCTCAATTCAGAGGATGTTTGCATAATTTTTCTGGAGCAATCACATTGGTAGAAAAGTAGACATTGTGTGAGGTGGAATTCTTTATGTTTTCTAGAAGAAGAAGGAGGTTTGGGTTTCATTAAGGTGCAAGATGTATCTATGGCTTTGTTTTGCAAATTATAGTGGAACTTTCAAACTAAAGACTCTATTTGGAGTAGGTTCATGCATAACAAATACTATAGAAAATGACATCCTAATGAGATAATGTGGAAAATAGGAGCTGGATCTTAGGTTTGGAAAAAAAATATTGCAGGCTAGGGATCTAGTGGAGCGCCGAATTCTATGGAAGGTCATAAGTTGAGAGTCTAGTATATGGTTTGATAATTGGACTACTATTGGTGATTTATATAACATACTGTGGAACTACAGGGACTGGGATGACAGAGTTCAAGTAGAAAAGGACTTAATCATAGAAGAGCAATAGAATGAGCAGTTGATGATGCAGATACTACCACAAGAAGTTGTCAATCACATTTTAACTAAGCTAAGGCCTAAAATTATTGCAGAAGAAAGAGATATTCCTAGTTGAATGTTGGAAACTATTGACAAGTTCACAGTTAAGTCAATATAGCATTATATTAGACAGAGACAAGAAAAGAATAGGATATACAAAGAAATATGGGTTAAGGGATTACCATTCAAAATAGAATTTCTAATGTGGAGAATATGGAAAGAAAAGGTTCCAGTAGATGCTTTTATGAGAAGATGGGGAGTAGAAAGGCCAACTAGATGTTGGTGTTGAACTTATACTGATCAAGAAACCATTACTTATGTGTTTCTAAGCCCATCTTTAGCTAACAGGACTTGGTCCTACTTTGCTTCATGTGCAGGTATTCTAATTGAGGGATTAACATTCATAGAAACTATTCTTTCATGGTGGAATGAGGAAGTAAAGGGAATAGTCAAACCATATTTCCAGACCCTTCCAACCATAATTATTTAGGACATATGGAAAAGAAGGAATATTTTGAAGCATGATGGGAAGAACTTGTCTTTACATAAAGTAGTACTCAATATTACTAGAAATCTGGGATTGTTACTCAAGGTAAGAAATCTAAGACAATTTTTTCCTAGTAGCTGGCCAGATATACTGAAGGAGATAGAAGGGAGAGAAACAAAGATGAAGTTTACTAAAGTGATGTGGAAGATTCCAGAGAATGGGTGGGTTAAATACAATACAGATGGGGCATCTAGAGGTAACCCTAGGGTTAGCTCATATGCCTTTTGTGTTAGGAATGAGAAAGGTGACCTAATTTATAAAATGAAAGATACCTCTAATGTTGAAGCTGATGCATATGTTATTTTACAAGTAGCAATTCATGTAGATCAAACAAATAAAGGAAAAGTGATAATTCAAACTAATTTTCTACTGATGCAAAGAGTATTCTTATGAGATTATTCTATGTTTACTTGCAAATACTACTTATGAAAAAGATCTATGATAACCATGCCCACATGAACTTCCATGCTATTGGTATGTGTTGCCAATATGATTATGCAATGAACATGATATTAAGATTGTGCAAGTACTTCCATGTGATATGAAATCCTTTCCATGTAATACATTGTTGATAACCATGCTTAGTGCGAGATCCCTACTTATGATATTATAAATTATGGACTCTACTCTTATGATCAAGTTAGTCATATGTGTCAGTTTCCTTCCATCGGGTCCTGGGGGTACTTGTACCCATAAAATATAGCTATCTGACTAGAGCCATGTCATGTTTCATGATATCCAAACTCAAGCTATGATTCCATAGACTTTGGTCAGTCATGTGAGTCAGGAAAACCTCATGAGCTTAGTCAGTTGTCAGATATCTGTAACATTTTACCAGTCAACGGAATTCAGTAAGATTCAGTCATGCACATTCAGTTATTCATGTCTAGTCCCTCCAGATGGGAGTAGAGGTTAGCACCGAGTGAACCCAAGGATGGGAACTCACCCGCCAGTTCAGGGTGTGATTCTTAATAGTCATCCTTGTGTTCCAGAACTACGTAGCCAGCATAGGTTGAGAAATCTTAACCTGTTAGATTAGGGTTGATGAGGTGGCTTAACCCATCAATTTAGGGTTCCCACCGTTCTTATTGAGTACACGCCAGATAAGGGTCACTCACAGGCTGTCCTTACCCATAGCACGGTATTGACACCCCTCCAGTCGGGGAAGAGATTGGACCCCAACTTAGCCATAATGGCATACATGGGACATGTTGGTTAAACACTACTTCCCACAATTTCAGTATCAGTCTCAGTAAAGGAACTCAGGGTGTTCTTTAGATTTCAGTATATACAGTACTGTTAGATACAGTCGTCCATGTTATCAATTTCAGTATCACTCATGATAGTTATCAGTAAACCATGTATTATCTTACAGGTCATGCTATCACGTATTCACGGTCCCAGTTTCTATATATGTGTGTTTGCACTCCCATGTTCATATTAGTCAGTCAGTGTTGTTCATGCATGAAACCCTTTATTTCAGCCTACCTTCCTCGTATACTCAGTACTCCAGTTGTACTGACGCATTTGCGCTATGGTGCTTTCTTTTCATATTACACCATAGGTTTCTAGACATGAGTTCCAGCCCATCATTAGCGGTAGCATTCCAGTCGCAGAGACACAGTGAGTCCTCATTGATTCGAGGACAATATGATTTGTTCCTCATTTATTTATTTCTTCAGTTCAATTTTATGGAGTTATTTGGAGACATGTTCCTTCAACTCCTTATTCAGATAGTTTAGAGGCTTTCAGATTTATGTTCTGATTTACATTCAGATTGAGTTGTTTTGGGTATTTTCACCCACATGATTGTATTCAGTTGAACTTTATGGCCTTACAGTTCTATGTATTCCGCATTATTATATCATGATTTGCAGTATACAGGTACAAATATCAGTCATGGGTTAGCTTGTGGTCCCTCGGGGTCATGACCACCGTGTAGCATTCTGGTTCAGCGAATTGAGGTGTTACAATTTGACATTAATTTAAGGCCACAAGATTCAAAAGTCTTCTTTATTTTCTTAAACTTTGTGCCAAGTCAAAGTAGGTCATTTTTTTTGAAAAAGAGGGAATATATCTTAACAATAAAATGAATCGTATATAAAATTGCATATTTGCAATAATACAATCTAAAAATATAGTGATTTTGTCAAGTAAACTATCAAATAGAGTAAAGGTTATAGGTGGGAGTTTTTTAAACCGACATAAGCCATGTGATCATCAACGAGTCCAGTGTTATCTACCCACATTTAACATGATTGTTCTAACTAATTAAAGTTGGAATCATATACATAAGGATTCTAAAAGTGCACCTAAAAAGGGGAAAACCCTATGGTGACGACATAGTTATGAAACATGGATAATCCAAATTCTTGTTCTCTCGGTGAAAAATAATTCCCCCAAAATATACTTGTACTCTATTTCATAACTGAATCATAGGTTTGAGGTTGTACTCAATATATTAGTAAAATTGTACTACTATAAGTCTAAGCCTTCTATAACATTGTATATCATACTTATAACATAAAGCATGGAAAACGTTCTTGAAACATGCATAGTTTTATAGATTCTAAAAAAATCGAGTTGGTAATACAAATATCATCAAGATTTTAAAATCATGATTTTAAATATAAGCTTCAAGAACAATGAATAAGATCATGTCAAGAATCAAAACGAGAAAAAGGAATAGTCATGAGTAAATACTTCAAAAAATCATGAAATTTGATAATTAAAATGATGAATTTGAAAGTGGGTTTATAATCCCAACTACTAATTAATTACATAAAAACTAGAAAGTTTTGGACTTGAGGATGGAAGGAAATCCTCACTAAAGTTCTAAATCGCTTAATTTCTCCCCAATAAATAATGAAGGAACCACCCTAGTTTGAGAAAAGTTTTCAAGAATTCAGTTCCTATAGTCTGATTGAGTTTTTGTTGGAAATCTCCAGTTATGATATAGATTTTCATTAATAATCTTAAAAAGAATGATTGAAATTCTTGGAATTACTTAATATTTTATGGGAGAAACTTACCTTAGAAATGAAGGATGAAGAGATGAGAAAATACCAACTTGGGGCTGATGGGAAACAAACACAAAGTAGATAAGATTGAAAAAATAACATATTAATGAATTTTATTGATCATTTTTGTGAGTTAAAGGTGAGCTCACATAACTATTGGGCGGTTTGGTGAAGTAAAAATTCAGATCTCAAAAGTGCATAATTTTATAAAGTTTTAGGATGAGTTTGGCGAGCTAATTTTGATATACACCAAAAAATTTGGTGTGTTACCAAGATTTTCCAGTATTGACACATTTTAGTAAAAACTATCATAATTTTTTACTTCAAAATTAGATTAACAAACAATCGATGTATTTGGAAAGAAAACTCAAAGTCCTTTATTAAGGCATTGGAACTTGTAACTCTTCATATTTTGGGAGTACTTATTATTGGAAGTTCATCCTAATAAAATCTTATACGAAAACTCAATTGGTATGGAAGCTTTCAACTAAATATTGAGCTAGAGATTTCTTATGACCTTAATTCATATTCAATTCACTTGTCACACTAAAGAATTGGTCTTAAATCAATTTACAATTAGAAATTATTGGATTCAAGTCTATATCCTTTCAAATAATGCTTTAAATCTTCGCTAAGAGTTTGCAAGGTGTTACAATATTTTTCCATTGGGATTATTCATCCTTGATTAAAGACTAAAACTTGAGCGAAAAGATAAATGAAAAAACTCTTTCTTAATCAATCAAAGCTTTGCCTTACTAACATATGTTTGAACTGAATCATACCAAGTCTTAAATCTATACTAGAGAGTGCATGACATGAACATAAGCACAGGACTATAAAATGGTAATCCTAGATATAAAAGTTTCTATGGATAACTTTACAAAGAAGACTATTACTTCAAATTCTATTGTTGGAAATCTTCATATCATAATGGGAGAGAATTATAGGCATAAATCATGTTAAATATCAGAATATGAAACACTAACAGCATCTAAGTATCTTAGGTGACTGACATGGGTTCCTGAAGTATGACCGATATAGTTTTGAACAAAACTCGCACTCTATATGAAGTTATATGACATTAAACATGGGTATCTTGGGCATGAAGTAATAAGAATACTATGCCTTAAACCATTCTACTGATAGATCTTAAGCTTAGCACCACTTTTTAGCTATGCTCCCCCTTTTGAATACTACATTTTATTAGCTGCAACTCATAATTCTCATAAGGGAATATGTGACTTCTTCTATCAAAGTCTGAGACTAAATACATACTCTTACCATATTCAAGCCTAGCCAGGAATCACAATGTGCTCAATGGAAGATGATTCATACTAATCTAAATTTTGGGCTTCTAAATCCTATAATTTCGTATGAATCTTCGCCCTTCACAACTCTACTTATTTTACCCGCCTCAATCAACTAATGCTAAGTTCTTAAGCATGAAGCGACTAGTGCACAATGCCTTCACCCACAGATATATTCCAGCACAACATTCAAGACTAATACTACTTTCACTTCGTGAACTTTTAGGTAACTAACTTATCTAAGAATTTATTGCCTTCCTAACATCTCCATTATCTAAAACTTTAAAGGAATAACCTCTAAATACACACCAAATATTCTCATTTATTATTAAATATAACAAATCTTTTCCTCAATTTTCATCCATACATATAACCATAGGTAGAACAAGAACATCACTATTTTCTATAATAAGGAACATCCGCTCTCTTTTATCAAAATAATTGTCTAGTCGCTTTCATCGCCACTATCTTAATATAAGAAGGGTCATTGAAAGACTAAAGTATAAGGATCTTATCTAAAGGTGTACTACTCAGCTATGACTTATACTTATCGGGACCTTGATTCTCAAAATGAAACTTGTGATGTAAGGTATAATAGGCATGAATACTTCATACACTAACACATAAAGTGTAAGTATGAAGTTGTTCTTGACATAGACATAAGTTTGTAGGATAAGAATATTATGAAATATGAGTTCACATCTTATGAGTTTTATAACACAAGGATGAAGTTCATAGATTCATGGAGCATGATTGACACCACTGAGTGAAATTATTACTTCTTATACTAGAAACTAAAATTAGACATGAATTTATGTGAAGTGCACGATCGTGGGTTATGGGCACAACACGAATATGTAAGACAATAGTAGAATGTCATAACAATTAAAAGCTGAGGAATATGCTAGAGTAGGAATGAATTGTTATCTCATGATAACTTTTTTTGAAACATATAACTATTGATTATCAAGACCTAATTTTGTTATTGACCATGTCATATCCCTTTTAGAATCAAAGTTGATATTCTATGTTTATGGACCTCTTTAATATTCTTTAAGTAGTACTATAATCACCTAGCTCTAATGGTTATGGGTGTCACTATGCATATGAATATTAAACTTACCCAGATAAACGATACTTGATAGATACGTTCATTCTAGGACATAGCTTCCTATAGCTTCTAGCATCATGTAAGAGTTACTACTATTATATTTATCTAGCTTCTAGCATCATCATCTTATCACTTTTACACTTATAAACAAACACAAGACTTTCTCTAATGTTCAACAAACTAAAATTCTCTTATTGGCCTACCAACAGTCTCACATCTAAATCCAAAGTCACCTAGATCCTGGAAATTAAAACAATACTAAATGACTCATCATCCTCTATCTATAATCCTTCAATTTAGATATTAAGAATACCCTATACTATATAATTGTCCTTGTTCATAATTTGCAACTCAAGGGTACTAACTAGGCACACACAACACTTAATAATGTGGAATACCATGAAAAGACATACTACCATGGGTATACATCTATATTTTTAGTGCTTAAGGGTCTATATTATTTACTAACTTAGCCATAATTTTCTATTTCATCTCTAGTTGAAAAATATATCAGGTTTACACATTCCTACTTTTTCATAAATTATCAGCTTAAGCTCCCTCATATGTCATATCAAGCCTACTAGATCTATTTCTACAAAGCCTGCATTACTACCCATAAACAAACATTATTTCCACGTCGATGACCATTCAAAATTCAAACTTAGGATCTAACACTTAAAATGGGTAACCGGTTCAATTTCTCATGTAGTATACTAACTTATAACTACAAGCTAAAAATCAAGACATACTAGTCAATTGAAAAGTTATGCCAAAAAGATATACCTTAACCGCACCAACTGTCTAACTTCAACCTATCAAAACATTCTTCTTCATGACATTTATGCTAATCCTTACAACCTCATTAACCATATTTATCCTAAACTAGGCTCACAACCTTGTAGAAATAAAAGGTCCTCTTTTAACTCATACAGTTCCTTCTAAATCTACCAATTCCTCAATCACTTTAACCTTTAATTCCTAACCTAGACTTTGTCCTTATTATCACAATAACATACTATAAGTTATCTTAACTTAAAACTTTCTCTCTATATATTATCAAGAAATCTACAACATTTTTACAACCATTTAGTTAACATCTAAAGACATATCACCTCAATTATGACTCATGGATGCCTAACTCTATCAATATATTATACCTTAATTAATCATTATCCTCAACCTTCATGGTCACTATACTTCTAAATTCTAACCCCCAACTCTGAGGTCATTGTACTACTTATGGCAAATAATATCACAAATCACACTATCCTTTGGGTGAAACTACTACCCAAGAATCTAACACATTCTTTTCCCTTTCATAGGTGTTCTCTGTATAGAAGTATTAGAGAACAATCTTAATATATATTATATTCTGGCTCGATAAGACGATTCATCTATTTAAGAGTGCAAGCATTCAAATCAATGAACTAAAATACACTAATGGGCTCCACTCAAGCCCTTTGTATAGTCTATGAGGTATCTGATTATTCTATCTAACAAAACCATATTGATAAGAAATTTTCTTTACTACTTATGTTACCTCGAGGCATAATGGGAGGAATTTGGAGCAATGAATGAATCTATATGAGTTTCTTAGGGGGTTGTTATTTTGAATGATCTAGAGTATAAAAGAATAGGAAACTTTTCTTAAATCTTCATAGTACCTCATTTATAGTTGTGGGTCTCGCACAATTATAAATAATATCCTACTGACACAACTTTATAGAAACCTTATAACACTTGAACAAAGTGCTATGATACCAAATTTGTCACACCCTAAAAATTACCTAGGTGAAATTGTACTCTGGTGTGGCATAGTATTGAATAAAATGCATAATACTGACGCAAAATCTAAAGGCATGGGCTAACTTCTGAAACAAATGTGATCAAGAAAAAGTATATAAAATTTTATCACCTATAATAATGAATCTTTGGAAAACTAATTACATTTGGTTCTACTTGACTATTTGTATATGAAGCCTCTACTACTACCGAATATGACTAATTTCAAGTAAACGAAAAAAATCATTACTAGGACTATTGGAAAATCCTCTTAAATAATAAGGACTCACTCAAAGATAATAGATGAAGCCTACTGAAGATTCTGATTTTGTACATTCATATTTGTAAGCTACATCCATGGAAATGTAGAACAAAGAAAAGTATGTGTCAGTACAGAAAAGGTACTGAGGATTTAAGATAAGGGCTAAGTAGTTTTAGAAACTGACATACATACTGAAACTAAATAACTAAAAAACTAAATGACGAAATCATACATGTGAGATCATAACCTGAATAAATATTAAACCTTAAGAAAGTTCAAAAATTAAGTATTATGAATAAAATTGTCTTAACATTAGAGGATCTAGGCCAAAATAGCCTTTCTAAAAGATAGGGAAAAAATAGGAAAAGACATCAAATCCAATCCGAACATGTCCCAATGAGTCATTTACACACTTAAACTATTATCACAACCTAATACACACTTTGTCATGACCCGAGACTACCCCCTAGTTGTAGCATGATGCCTAAGATCACAAGTGACCTTAAGTTAACTCATGTCCTAGCATGCATTAGTACAATGAATAAAGTAACAAAACACTGGGAGAAAACTAACAGACATAACTGATAGGAGTAATAATATAAAACTAAATGTCAATCAAAACTAGAAATAGAATTAAGAACGGCCTAACAACCAATCATGCTAAAAATCTAAACATCTTTTAGCCTCTACTCATAATGAGTTGTTGGGACAAGCTCCCACTAACTCTAACTTATTAAAACTAAAATGAACTAATATGAAAATAAAGAACTAATAACTAATCCTCAAATAATGAGGACTCACCAAAAGTTATTGCTAAATATGGTATGGGAATATGCTAATTGTGGTTTGATTAATGAGCGTTTGAACCTATATTATGAGATAATATAGCATACGAAAGTATGCTATTAGTACTTTAAATGTACAAAGTATCTGAGATGGTAAACTAGCTAACATAAACTGAACATGAATGCTTGAACATGTAAATTTAATGCAAAACCAAGTATAAGCATGTGCTAGATAAAATTGAATACTAAATAACTGAGTTTCTAAATACTTGGTCAAGCAAACATAAACTAAATATAAACTAAAAATAGATGGATGACTGTGAGACCTGACAATAACTGACATACACTAATTTAAGAAAAACTGGGGTCCAACCTAGAACCCTAATTGAAAGGGTGATAGTACCTTGCCAAGGGCACTAATACTGGCTGGCGTGGATATACTAAGTTGATATCCCAAAGGACTAGGGTATCAGTCCTCAACTAGTAGGTGACGTCTTATAACCTATGGTGGTGCTATATTCTGGAACTTCGGGACTTCTTCTAAAGGTCACAGTCCTCAACTAGTGGGTAAGCCTTTATCCCTGTGTTCAGTCAGTGATAAGTACCACTCCCACTGAATAATAGTGAAAATTGACATATATATATATATGTATGTGTCTGTGTCTGTGTCTATATGTGATCAATATAGTGAAGTGCAGAAAATAGCTACATATGCATACTCTGAAGTATTCAAAACATGTTAACTAGTTCTTGCATGAAATCCTAGTTTTCGGGTGTTCATAACCCACCAGCTTTGTCTAATGCAACTGAACATGATAATAATTTAAAATTGATCATAGTAGAAACTTTTAAAAACATATACAAAACTTAATAATTTATCAACAATGAGGAAATTCATGCTGGTGATTATATGTAGATGCAAATTCTATGGGAAAATATGCACTCATTTTTTAATTACAATGTAACCTAGGTAGATTAAAGAAAACTTCATATTTGACCTTGATCCCAAACTTAAGGGGAAAGTAAACTTGATGATTTTAGAACTTTTTAGGACTCAATGAGTTGAAGGAACCCATTGATGAAATCCTACATACCTGAAGTTGAAGCTTTGGAAAAAATCCTTAGAATTTGAGTTTGTTCTTGTGATGAACTAACTTGCTTTTAGAGATAGAGAATCACTTCTTTTCCTATTATGGATTGATTTTATGATTAAGTGGTGCATTTAGGGAAATATAGGATTAAATGCCATTCTTGAGGAAGCCTAAACAACATAGCTTAGGAGTTATTAGAATGGAAAAGACTAAACACCTTTTTTAAATCATGCAGGAATTTATGGGGAGCATTTATCATGACTCGAGTAATGACTGGCCTCAAATCATGATCTGAGTCATAACCTGAGGTTTTGAGTTCTTAATCTTATTATTTATGACAACGAATACCCTCCTAACAACTCGTAAGGTCTGATTATGGGTCATTAGGAGAAGTCGTGGTCAGAGACTTTATTTTTGGATTTTTTTTTGTTGTGACAATGGATCCCCTAAATGACTCGTTAGGACGGGTAATGAGTTATATGCTAGACTCGTCACCACTAAGATAAAATCTATGATGCTTTAATATCATGGAAAAGACTCCATATAACAACTCTTTATGACTAATAACGAGTTGTTGCCAGAGTCGTTGTCACTGGCAGTTGACAGACCCTTAGGAAATTTTCTATAACTTTTTTCAACAATATCAAGTTAAAGCGAGACTAGTGGCATTTGGAAACTAAATCAATGGCCTATATTTTGTTAGGTCTAGATCCTTAAAACTTGGGGTATTACAATAGCTACCCCCTGGGATCATTCATCCATGAATGAAACTGACTAAGCTGAGAGGATAAGGGAAGCTAAAAATGTTTACATTCAACACTTACGAGCTAAATAATAAATTGATGTCTGAATTCTTGACTGATGCATGGACTAAACTAAACTCATGAATTCATGACATGGCATAAAAATAGTTGGATGACTGAGATAGAAATGAAAGAGTTAATTAATTAAGAAAAACTATCTCCTTTTTTAGGAACTGAGTTTGAAGAGAAAAGATGGGGGGTACTTAGTCATCATATTTTCCTCTACTTCCCAAGTGGCTCCCTCAACTGACTGATTTCTCCACAAAACCTTTACTAAAGTGACCTCTTTATTCCTCAACCTACGAACCTAATGAAAAAGGATCTCAATTGGGAACTCTTAAGTAGAGAGGCTATTTTCCATGCCAATCCTTTTTAAAGGGACTAGTGAAGCTAGGTCACTGATGTATTTCCTCAACAAGGAGACATGGAAGACTCGATGCACTGTGCTAGCTCTAGATCCAAATCGAAATCATAGGCTACCTTACCATAATGACTCAAAATTTTGTAAGGTCCAACATAGCAGGGATTAAGCTTCCCCTTCTTACAAAATCTCTTAATCCATTTCATGGGCAAAATCTTCAAATAGACTGAATCAACAACATCAAACTCAAGCTCGCTTCTCCTTACATCTACCAAATATTTCTGACTACTTTGGGTTGTCTTCATCCTTTCTCTAATACGTGAACTTTCTCTATCACCGCATGCACAGATTCTGGACCAGTTATAGCAGTCTTACCAACCTCAAACCAACCAATAGGAGACCTACACCTCCTTCTATACAGAGCCTCAAATAGGGCTATATGACTACTAGAGTGGTAGTTGTTGTTGTATGCACACTCAATTAAAGGAAAGTGATAATCCCAAGTATACTTGAAACAATTATAGCCCCTCAACATATCCTCTAAGGTCTGAATGGTCCTCTTTACCTAATCATATATCTGTGGGTGAAAAGATGTACTAAGATGAACTTGGGTACCAAGACCCTCTGAAAAGCCTTCCAAAATCAAGAGGTAAATTGGGTACCTCTGTCTGAGATAATAGTCAAAGAGAGCCCATGCAATTTCACCAACACCCTGAGATAGAGTCTTGCATAATTTTGGTTGAATCTGAAGTATTTACTTGCAAGAAATGAGCTAACTTAGTCATTTGATCCACAATAACCCAAATAGAATCATGTTGAAAATGAGTACGATGTAACCCTGTGATGTCCACATTCACCACTTCCCACATCTAAGTAGAGATACTAAATTCCTAAAGCATAATATTAGGGCTTTGGTGCTGAACAATAACCTGCTAGTAATTTGGACACTTAGCCATAAATTCTATGGTATCCCTTACACAATTGCACCAATAGACTTCTATATCTTAGAAACTCTTGGGTGAATACAATATTGGGAATTGTGAGCTTCTGTTAACATTCACTACCTCAAGTCATCCATGTCTAGAACACATAATCTTCCATGGAAGAAAAGAACACCATCGTTCCCTTGGGAGAAAACTTCAACCCCCTAATTCCAAAACCTCTTTAAAGTTAAGCAAACTAGGATCTCTATCTTGCTTTTCTTTCACCTTGAAAACCAAGAAATATTTTGAACCATTTTGAGCCCAAACACTACCTTGAATCAAATTAACCAATCGAACTACCAATCAAGCAAGTTAACAAAACTCATAAACTAACTCTTTCTTATCATCCTCCACGTGAGTAACACTACTTATAGATAATTTGTTAAGGGCCTCGTCCACCATATTGTCCTTACTCGAGTGATATACGGTATATCATAATCCTTTAACAACTCTAGACACCTTCTCTGATAAATATTTAGATCTTTCTAGCGAAAAACATACTTAAGATTCTGGTGATCAGTGAACACATCAACATGAACCCTATAGAGATAGCACCTCCAAATCAATAAGGAAAAAAGAACTGCTTACAACTCGATATCATGAGTAGTTAGTTCTTCTCATGAGTTTTGATCTGTCTAAAGAAATATTCTATAACCTTGCCCTACTTCATCAAGACAAACCAAGACCAACTCTAGAAGCATCACAATAAACCACAAAACTATTTGAATTTTCTAGTAGAGTAAAAACTAGGGTGGAGGTGAGTCGAGTCTTCAGCTCCTGAAAACTCTTCTCACATAAATTAAACCACTAGAATTTGACTTTTTTCTGAGTAAATTTGGACATGGGAGAAGAAATAGAAGAACATCTTTTAACAAACCACCAGTAGTAGTTGGATAAACCTATGAAACTCCTGATATCTAATAGAGATATGGGTCTAGGACATCTCCTTACTTCTTCAGTCTTTTGAGGATCAACCTGAATGTTGTCACCAAAAATGACATAACCAAAGAATGTTACTAATTTCAACCAAAATTCACACTTGCTGAACTTAGCGAATAACTAGTGATCCTTAAGAGTTTGTAAAACCATTCTCAATTGACCTGCATGTCCACCTTCAATCCAAGAATAAAGAAAGATGTCATCTATGAACACAATAACAAACATATCCAAGTAATTCTTGAAAAATATGTTCACCAAGTCCATAAAAGTTATAGGAACATTCGTTAGTCTAAAAGACATAACTACAAATTTAAAGTAACCATGCCGAGTCTTGAAGGCTGTCCTCTAGATGTTACATTCTCTGACTCTGAGCTGAAGATAGTTGGATCTGAGGTCTATCTTAGAGAAACAATCGATACCTAGAAGTGGGTCGAACAAATCATCAATCTTAGGGATGGGATACTTATTCTTGATCATGACTTTTTAAACTTGTGGTAGTCAATGCACGTTTTTAGAAAACCATATTTCTTGCACACAAATAAAACTGGAGCACCCTATAGAGAGACACTCATCTAGATAAAACCCTTGTATAAGTAATCTTTCAATTATTCCTTCAATTCCTTAAGCTTGGCTAGAGCCATCCTGTAATATAGAATTAAGATAGGCTAGGTATCTGGAAAAAGATCTTTTCAAAGTCTATTTCCCTCCCAAGAGGAATGCCAAGAAACTCTCAGTATATACTTTTGGAAATTCATTCACTACTGGAACTGATCAAGATTCAAAATTTTAGAATTTGAGACTTTTACCAAGAAAAGTTGAGATATGCTAACATTGGAAATCATTTTCCTTGCCTTAAGGAAAGAGATAAACCAACCTATAGTCTCTAAGGTAGTACCCCTTCATTCTAAGACTAGCTCATAGGGAAACTAATGCTGAAATACACTATTTCCACAGTCAACTATGTCATAGAAAGAGTAGAGATAATCCATGCCAAGAATAATATAAAAATTGGTCATATTTAATTCAACAAGATTGACTGAAGTAACTTTCTCGGAAATTGTGACTGGGCAGTTCCTGTATTTCTGTATAACAAATGTGGACTTAGTCTGACCCTGCCGACAAATATCCTTACTCTTATGCTAAACTAATAAGCAATCCCTTATCATGTTGCCTTACTTTTTTCTCCTAAAACAAGCATCACTACCCTCCATAAGCTTACCCTTGTTGTTCCTATCACATATCTTGCAAATTGGGTTGGTGTAACCACCATGCATGCTACCCTGGGACATAGTGCTGAGACTCTATTATAAGTATCTTATCTGATCTTGGGCAATGGTGTATTGGTAGTAGATGTGACTTTGGCTAAAGAATTTTGGAGGAACTAAGAACGATACCCACTATCTAACTCGACGGAGAGAAATTAAAGCTACCAGTTCTAGACCTCTTATTTTCCCTTTCTTTTTCCTTGATCTTTTCCTCTTTAATATGCTAGGCATGAAATATCAATTGAGAGATGTCTATATCCTTAACCAAAATGTATGTTCTACAATCCTTAATCACATCCCCAGAAGCATTGACACAAACTTACTCATTCAAGCTCTAGAATCGACCACCATAGTTGGATCATATTTCGCCAACTGAGTAAACTTGAGAGAATACTCCTTAACACTCATATTTCCCTTCTTAAAGTTGAAAAACTACTACACTTTGTTTTTACTTAACTCAATAAGGAAGAACCTATCTATAAATACAGCAACAAACTCATCCCACCTTACTAGCCCTGTATCTAGACCTCTATCTTTCTTTCACTACTTACACAAAGTTTGTGACACTTCTTACATTTGGTAAATAGCCAAATCAACACTTTAACTCCAAGTGACACCCATAATGTTAGTCATTTTCTGAACACTGACTTAGAACTCTTGTGGATCTCCCTTTGACTTAGTCCCAAAAAATACTGACGGGTTTATTCGAGTGAAATCCTAAATTCTAGTTTCTATAGTATTTGCTACTGGGTTTTCTAAGGTAGCGATCTATTGGTTGTTTTGAGTAGTCATAGATTGGGATAGTTCGATAAAAGTAGCCCTGAACTCAGCGTGTGAGACCTGCTCATTCAGAGGGTCTTTGGGAACTGGCGGTGGTGCTTGTTGGTTTCTATTTCTCCTTCTGTTAGTTCTCTTAGGAGGCATTATCTATAATCAGATAGAGGATAAGTTGAAATAAGAATTTTAATAGCGCTCACACTCTATCAAATATGAAAGAATAGATACTTTTCTAAAATATTTCATAGCCTATTTCCCATAAGTGTGGAGAGCTTCACACTCATGAACAAGATTCTACTTAACGCAACTTTCAGACACCCTAAGACACTTTGAACCTGTTTGTTTAATATTATGTTTTTCATGACCAGAGACTACCCCTATTTGTAAATAATGCCTAAGGTCACAAGTGACCCCAAGGTAGCCCATGGCCTAACATGTAATATAATAATGAAAAAAGTAACAAAGAACTAGGTGGAAACTAACTGATATAACTAATAGGAGTAATAATATAAAACTGAATGTTGATCAAAACTTGAAATAGAACTAAGAATGGTCTAATAACCTAATAACCAATCATGCTGAAAATATAAACATTTTTCTAATAGCCTCTACTCATAATGAGTTGTTGGGACAAACCCCAAACTAACTAAAATTAAAGTAAACTAACAAGAAAATAAAGAACTAATAACTAGTCCTCAAATAATAAGGACTCACCAAAAGCTACTGCTAAATGTGGTGCAGGAACGTGCTAAGTGAGGTCTAGGTACTGAGTGTCCGAACCTATATTATGAGACAATATAACATTAGAAGTATAAAATTAGGACATTGAATGTACTGAGTATGTTATAAGGAAATCTAGCTAACATAAACTAAACATGAATGCATGAACATGTAAATTGAATGCAAAACCAAGTATAAACATGTGTTGGATACAACTGAATACTAATAACCAAGGCGTTGGGCACTAACAATAAAAGACATATCCTAATATGAGCAAAACCGAGGTCCAACCTATAACCCTAGTTGGAAGGGTGCTATTACCTTGCCAAGGGTACTAACACTGCCTGGAAAGGTTCTACTAAACTGATATCGACTTGAGTTTTAGTCCTCAACTGGCGGATGGCCCCTTATAACCTATGATGACACTATAGTTCTGGAATATAGGGACTTCTACTTAAGGTCTCAGTCCTCAACTGGTGGGTGAGCCTTCATCCTTGTGTTCGTCTGTAGTAACACTCCCAATTAAATGATACTGAATACTGATATATATATATATATATATCTGTATAATCTAAAGTGTTCAAAATATATCGACTGGTTTATGCATGAAATCCTAGGTATCGAGTGTTCATAACCCACCAACTTTGTCTAATGGAAATGAACATAATAATAATTTAAAAATAATTATAGTAAAAAATTTAAAAAACATATCCCAAACTTAATAGTTAAGAATAATGATGAAATTCATATTGGTGAGTAAGGGTAGACGCAAATCCTGTGGGAAAACATGTACTCATGCTTTAATTACAAAGTGAATTGAGTAAATTAAAGAAAAAATCATATTTGACCTGGAACCCAAACATGGAGGAAAGTAAACTTGAGGATTTTAAAAGCTTTTGGGACTTAATGGGTGGACAGGAACCATTGATCAAATCCCACATACCTAAAGTGGAAGCCTTTGAGAAAATCCTTGGAATTTGAGCTTGTTCTTGAGATGACCTAATATGCTTTTGGAGACAGGAGACGTATTTTGAATTGATTTTACAATTAAATAGTGATTTTAGGGAAATTTAGACTTATATACCATTCTTGGAGAAGCCTAAATGACGTGGGTTAGGAGTTATTAGAATGGAAAAGACTAAACAATGCCTTTTAAATTATGTAGGAATTTTTGGGGAGCAGTCATGACGACTCGGGTAACGACTCGTTATGACTGGTCACGAGTCGTGGTCTGAGTTGTGACCTGAGGTCTTAAGGTTTGAATCTTTTTTGTTATAACAACGACTCCTCTTCTAATGATTTATTAGGTCTGAACACAGGTTGTTAAGAGAAGTCATAATCAGAGACTTAATTTCTAGATTTCTTTCTATTTTGACGATGCATCCACCTAACGGCTCGATAGGATTGGTTACAAGTCCTAAGCTGGACTTATCACAACTGAGCTGAAATATCGGATCCTTTAATGTTGTGGCAACAAATCTATACAATGACTTTTTATTAATGATAATGGGTTATTTCTAGAGTCGTTGTTACTGATAGTTGCAAGACCCTTAGGAAACTTTCTATAATATTTTAACATGATATCGGGTTAAAGCGAGACTAGTGGCATTTGATAACAAAAGCGATGGCCTATCTTTGATGGGTATAGAGCTTGAGAACTTAAGGTATTACACACTTGTACAATATAAAAATAAATTTATTTACTCCCTTAAAACTGATGTGGGTAAAAAATTAATTAAAATAAAAAATAGGCACATTTAAGTCAAAATTAAAGTATAAAAGGGTCAAAAGTCCTCCTTCCCACCCCACCCCACCCACACCTCTTTTTCACTGGAACTTTACAAAAAATTAGTGAACAAAAATCACACCATCGATGATTTCTCCACACTAATCGAAACATAAATGAAGAAGAACCATAAAATTCCTATTAATTCCACTATCACCACTAAAAGTAACATATTTATCACCCAATTTTACTACCTACACCATACCTTCATCACCTAAGCCTTTATCCCCTAATCTATCATTATTGGTTTCATTTCTATCCACCATCATGAATTTCATCACCTACCACAATTAATTTCATCACAAATATCACTACTAGTTTCACCACTGATAATTGAGTTTAGCAGTGTATTGTATGTGATGAATTTCATAAATTGAATAAGGAAGAAAGGTAAAGAGAGAATTTACAATCTAGGAACTTTCTAAGGGTAAACAATGGTATAGATGTCCACAATATTGGATCTAGTAGTGGTGGTGATGTGATTTTGATGTTGGATTTGTGATGGGTGTTAAATTTATGGTGATTCTGTAATTTTTGATGGTGAAAATGGTGATATTATAAATTTGATGGCAAATTTAGTGGTGAGTGTTGAATTTATGATGGTTGTTTATAATTTTTCTAATTGCAATAGTTGTGTTGTAATATTGATGATGAAATCTCTTATGAATTTTTAAATTATTATAGTGGAAATGTAGGCTTGATGGTGATAGAGGCAATGGTGGTTATTTAATGGTTGATTTGGTGGTGTTTAATAAAGATGAAACAATTAGGGTGACATGAATTTTTTTTAAAAATAGCATAGTATCTAATATGGTAGTGACATGGCTATGATGTGGCTCGAGTGTAAAACACTTCTCATCTTGTGTCTGGTTGTATACATATTGGTGTAAATAAATTCACTTTTTCATATTAAAGTATGTAATAGGTCATGACAATATCTTAAGTTTTGTAAAGGATTTTTGGGGATAAGTCCGGGTTGTATGTGATATTTTTTCCCAAAAATAAAACTAAGTGATAAAGCATTAATATTTCTCAAGAGCATTTTTTTTAAAGATTATACCAAAAATGATATCTTAAGAAAGAAACTGAATCATAATTAAAACTGCATATTTAAAATAATACTGTTTGAAACTATATAGTGAACATATCAAGAAAACTATCAAACAAAGTAAAGACTATATGTGGGAGTTTCTTATAACTGACATAAATCATGTTAGCATTGTGGAGTCCAATGTCATTCACCTATATTGAAAAAGGTTTTTCCAACTGGTCAAAGTTAGAACAATATACGTAAGGATCTATAAAGTGCACCTAAAAAGGGGAAAAATCTACGGTGAAACATAGTTATCAAACATGAGTTATCTAAACCCTTGTTCTGACAATGCTAAATAATTCTCCGAAAACATACTAATGCTCTACTTAGTAGCTGAATCATAGGTTTGAGATTATCCTCAACATATCCGTAAGAATGTGCTATTGTGATTCTAAGACCCATATAATATCATAAATTATTAAAAAATTTCTTGAAACATGCATACTTATATATTCTAAAAAAGTAGAGTTTGTAATTCACAATATCATAAAAATTTTGAAATCATTCTTTGAAATATAAGCTTCAAGAATAATGTATAAGATAATGTCTAGAATCAAAAGTGGGAACAAATAAACTTTGCTAAGCTTAAAAATAAATACAACAATAATAAAATCTATAATCATGAGTAAAGACTTCACGAAATCATGAAATATGATAATTAAAAGGGTGAGTTTAAATTGGGTTTATAAACCCTAACATTAATTTAATTACATGAAAACTAGAATGTTTTGGACATGATGATGAAAGAAAATTATCATTGATATTCTACAAACCTTAATTATTTCTCAATAAATCAGGGAGGAACCCTAACCTAAGAAAAAGTTTCAAGAATTCAGTTCTTGAAGTCTTGATTGAGTTTTTCTAGAAAATTTAGGGTGATGATATAGGATTTCATAATCTCCCAAAAATAATAATTGAAGTACCTGGAATTACATAGAATTTCACAGGAGAAACATAACTTATGGATGAAGGATGGAAAAAAGAGAAAATACCAACTTGGAGGTAATGGAAAAGAGAAATAAAGTGGAAATGATCTCGAAAATGACTTTCTTAATGATTACCATCATCTACTTTAGAGAGATGGTGGTGAGCTTGCATAACTATCAGGCGGTTTACCAAAAGTAGAGCATTAGGTCACCAAAGTGGACAGTTTCTGAAAATGTTTTAAGACAAGTTTGAAGGGCAAGTCGTCAAACTTTTCCAACAGTGACACATTTTTCTAAAACGATCAGAACTTTGTTCACTAGAATCAAATTAATGAACGGATTGGGATGTTGGAAAGAAGACTCAAAGACCATTAATTTGGTTGATATTGACTCTCATAACTCTTTATTTTCTACGAAAACATACCTTTTTGGAGTTGACTCAGGTAAAACCTTATACGATAACTCGACTGAGAAGGAAGTTTTCAACTCAACTTTTTTCTAGAGGTTCTTTACGATCTTAATTCATATCCAATGCACTTACCATACTAAATAATTATTGCTAATACATATTTAGAATTAGAAATCATCGAAACAAGTCTGTACACATTTGAAGAATTGTTTCAATCTTAATTAAGAGTTTGCGGGTTGTTACACCATATTAAGAAAAATGAAATTAGGTCATATCAAACCAAAATAAACTCACAAGGTGAGGACTGCCTAATAAAGTTTTGATCAAATCCAATAGTTTTGGCTTAGACCACATATGTGTTTAGAAAAATCACAGCGTAGAAATATTAAATTTCTAACCCAGCTATTAGCTTATAACGATACAATCCTTTCATTAATCCTATGTGAGACATCTAGTCAAGAAGACCTCAACTTGATATTTCTCTTTGTTCATGAACAGTTTTTGGGCTGTCTTTGCAATTAGAAAGAATTGAAGTTAAAGCAAGGAAAATTCTTATGGACCTCTCCTGGGAATATGTACCTTCTGCATTTCATAATTAAAAATATATGAAGGCAGACAACCTTCAACTTTATTTCTTTTCTCCTTTTAATTTAAGATACATATACAAACAAGTATTAAAATAATTACACTATTGATGCACTTTATCCTATTGTGAAAGGTTGCATAACACTTTTCTAGGTTATCAATCAATATTTGTTATAAATATTAACTGGTTAGTTGTCTTTTCAAGTGTTATGATAGCAGCGGTGGAGTAAGAAATTTGACGAAGGGTGTGGAAATTTTCTTCTTAGTAGTATTAATAGTGTACAAGATTAAATATACATTCATAATAACTAACATTTTACCTGAATACACTCGATAATTTTTTGACAAAGTCTATATATTAGACCATCCTTCACCTAAGGTGACTCTGCCGTTGTATGATAGTATAAATATCGCTTGCCTTTTGGTTTTGTGTGGAGGCAATATACACCTTTGGAAAGAACACTGAAAAATCTACATTATCAGTAAATATGCACCCTTGTCTTTAGGTGCAAATAGAACAATGAAATCTCATTTAATTATGTCCCTTTTTGTTTCTTTCCCAATTGAAAATAGTGTTAGAATATATTATAAACCATGCGGTTTTTGAAATAGTATTATTTCTTGAATGATTATTTATTTATTCAATAAATAATTAAATTAAATAGATCATTGTCCTATTTATTCCATCAACTTATATAGTAGATGATTTGGTGTATAGAGTTTAGCTTATACACGGAAGATTAAATCATCAATTTTTATAAGTTAAAGTTATACTTTATAATTGTAGACTAAAATTTGAAAAAAAAAACAATTAGAATGATTTTAGCATAAGATTTTATACAATTTATCTTTATTATGAAAACGATATAGTTCTAACTTCTTGTGTTGGTGTATTTTGTATGTATTGAATAAGATCGAGTAGAGATAGTTATTTTGGACTAACTGATAAAAAAATATTCTCTAAATTGTTAAATATACTTATATACTCAATCCTTATATAACGATTATGAGTTGTACATATTTTTTATCATTCTGATTTATTAAAAGGTGAGATTCTGAGATGGGTCAATATGACTGATAAATTAGATGATAATATCCCTGGTAAATTGGCTGATTATAATATGTATTAATGAAATAATAAGTTAGTTAGTGGAATCCATGTTTCGGCATAGAGATTGATGATACACCTTTTATGAGAAGATTGTAAATTTTCATGTGTAAACCCGGCCAGAGGATTTATGAATCCGACATATGAAGTAAGTTAAGCATTACTCTGAAGGAGATTAATTATTTATTAAATTTATTAGTAATTTAATTTATTAATTAGTATCTGTAATCTTAACATGGGAAATTAAATAAGTATTTAATAAAAAATTTTGAAATAAAAATAGAGGTGTGCAATTATGAATGTTTAGCTGCATAATTTGTATTTTAGTATGGTAAGAAAAATTTAAATTGGTATTTTGAATTATTTTCATAATAGGGAGTCTCAGTGATTAATTTTGTGGTCCCTACTGTGTCCATATTATACTAGAACTCAAAATTCTATTTTTTATGAGAAAAGGAAATGTCACCACCTGTCCTTGTTCAAGTAGAAACAAATGTATGTTTCTCTTTCCTCTTTAGACTGGGGAAGTATCTCTATAAATAGGAATTTTTCTAGTCTAGAAATTAAAGAAAAAAACAAAAATAAAAACATAAATAATTAGGTATTCTATTCAGTACTTGCCCACCCAATTATTGAGAGAGTTCGGCTGTGAATTTGGGATCAGTATAGAAGACCACAAATTTGAAGATGAATTTGCTTCAACATATTTTCTGACGCTTCAAGAGGCATTACTGATTATTTTAAAGAATCCTTTGCATGAACTAAGTTACCGATTATTTTAAAGAATCCTTTGCGTGAACTCAGTATTTAGGTTGGTTGTTTATATTACATGCAAGAGATCATGTCTATTTGCTACCACTGCGTGTGCCTGCTATTCCAATAATTGGTATCAGATCCTTTGTTGCATCTTTATTGATAATTTAGAAATCACATGTTTGTGAGCAATAAATTTAAATCTATTTCATAATTTTTTGTAGTGTTAAAAATCGTGTGAAGTTTCATCACATGCTAAGAAGCATCAACTATGGTCTTGTATGAAATCTTGGTGTTTGTCCAAATTTTTAAATTTTTTTCTCATAAAAAATATGGTTAAATTAGATGTTCTTGACCTAGTGTTTGTGGGGATAGAGGACAAAAATATGAAAAAAAGGGGTTTGACTTTTGTATGTGCATCGTGGAAAGCATTTCATTTTTTATATTAAGTTTTTCTTATTTACCATTGTTCAAAATGAAAGTTGTTTAACATTGGGTGGATTTCTTTTTTAAATTAATAACTAATTTTTTTGGTAATTAAGAAGCTTTATTAATCATAAAAATATGCAATCAATAAATAATTTGTCCGAGTTTTCTTGTAAGACTGATGTCTTAGAGAAAGTATTGAAGAAGCTGAACAACTTTGTAACAGATTATAAATCTCCTCTGTTGAAGAGAAGTAGATCATACATAAATGATTAATTCAAAGCATGCTACATCTGGGGTGATATGCAAACCCATGATCTTCCTTGAGTAGATATAATAGCCTGCTCAAATATTCCATTACAATAAAAAAGAAGAAAGGGGATATTGGGTCCCTTTGTCTTACTCCTTTTGAAGTAGGGAAATAGCTGGTGGGCTCACCCTTTATCAAAATACTATAGCTCACACTTCTATCACATTCCATTACCTACTGTAAGTATGTTTTAGGAAATCCAAGTTCATGCATCACTTGCTCTAAGTAACTCCATAACAAAGAATCATAAGCCTTTTGCAAATCAATTTTTATCATGGTTCTAGGTGAGATGTGCTTTCTACTATAACCTGTAAGAATCTACAAGGATAATATAATGTTAGCACCTATCCTCCTACAAAGAATGAAATCAGATTGGGCTTGAGAGATTATTGTGGTGATCACCTTTTACATCCTATTGGCCTAGACTTTGGAGATAATTTTATTAAAGATAGTACAACAGTCTATGGGTCTATACCCCTTCACTATGATAGAATTGGCATTTCTTAGGGACTAAAGTAATGGAGGTGTAGTTCTTTGGTTTGTACATCTTACCTTTATGAAAACTTTCAAGTATTGCCTCAATGATGTCTTGTTGAACTATCCCCCAAGCTTTCTTGAAAGAGACAAAATTGTACCTATCGGCTCCCGGGTCTTTATCATCTCCAATTGCCTTAAGGCTAGAAAGTACCTCAACAGCTGTGATAGAAGCATTAAGCAACAACTTTTGTTGATGAGTTAGCATAGGCCCTTGCATTTTAAGTTTGCTAACCGATGGCAAGCTAGTTGATGCTATGCTCATTAGGCCTTTATAGAATTGCACAATTTCCACCTTGATCTTTTCTTTCTCTATTAAATTTTCCCCATCTAAAGTAGTAAGTAAATTGATGCTTTTCTTGTAAGTTCTTTATTTGAATACTACATCAATATATTTAGAAGTATAAATACCTAACTTAATCCTTTTGCTGAATTGCATTTTCTTCTAGGAGTGATCATTTTTCAATTTATTGTATGATACTTTTCTTCTGCTCTTGCAATGAGTCAGTCCAATGCACCCTTATTTGCATTTGTAAGGTAGCTAACTCAGTTCTAGCCAACTCTATTCTCTACACTATATTTTTAAACTCTTCATTATTCAACTTTTTAAGCTTGGGCTTGAGTTTCTACAGTTCGAACCAAACATTATTCATAGCCCCTATAGCTTGTCTACTTCTCTATTACTCAACTCTAGATTTAAGAAATCTTTATGATCAACCCATCTGTTAAAGAACCTAAAAGGCACTTAATATTCCTTGTCATGCTTGATAGAGGTAATATCATATGAGAGCAATCAGACACATTTCTTAACTCATTTTCTACTACTACTTGTCCCCAAGTCATCGTCTAATCATGGTTCCCTAGAGCTTTATCAATTCTACTATACACTATAGCATCTCTAAGTTATTTATTTGACCAGGTGTAGTAGTCACCTTTCCACTTTATTTCCCTCAAATGTAAATTCTAGACACATTCTACAAAATCTATAATCTCAATAAACTGAACTGGATGCCCACTCAGTCTATCTTTAGCATCTAATAAAGTGTTAAAGTCTCGACAAATTAGCTAAGGTCCATTGATAGTAAGAGCTTTTTGTGTTAGATACTCCCATAAGATTCTTCTTTGTTCTATGGTATTGAATCTATAGACAACTATGAGGAAACATCCTATATCAGCATCTTGATGGACTTTACAATGAATAACCTAATCTTCTTGTCTCAGAGTAGTTACAACACAGTGATTCGTATCCCATACTACACAAATATGCTTATTATCAACAACATTATAGTTACTTGTGAATCCCTAACTAGGTATTATTTGATTCATTATGCTATATGATTTCTGTTGCTTTACTCTTGTTTCTATCAAACCAACTAATTTAATATGTTTATTACTAAAAACTTCTTTACCACCTTTTGTTTGTATATCTTATTTACACCATGAATATTCAAAAATAGACAGCTAATGCTGAGTGGGACTTCCTTTTATTAGGGGGAAAGCTGGCTTTTATGTCTCCAATTCTCTATTTACCACCAGTACCTTTCTTCATAGTTCTGACTAAACTTAACCAAGGACATTTGGTCATGTTTAATTCCACTGGTTCATTATTGGCAAGGTACTTTTACCTCCTCAAATTTATCTTGTATCTCTTCTTATGATAGAGCTTTGAGCTGGCTGACTCTGGACATGAATGACATTAGTAGCTTGATTACTAGTTTTAGCCTTTATAGTTTGGTCCTCCAGTTGTGGAGTTGAATCTTCCTGGTTGTTGTTACTACTCAGAGAAATTGGCAATAGACCCTTGTAAACCCATTTCTTTACTACTTGAGGTCCACCATACCCTTCTCTTCATCCATTCTTTGGTTGAACTTTAGGTGCAGAGGCAGGAGCATATTTGTGACAATCTTCTGACATTGTTCATAATAAGCTAATCTGTATTCGAGATTATTGATTGTGTAAACACTTTGTCATTGGATCAATGTAACTTGAGTAGGTTTTCACATAAACTAATAATATTCTCTCCGTTTAAGTTAGGTCTGTAAAAGCTTATGAAGTGAATAGTTGATCATTATATAAGTGTATTGCATGAGTAGTCCTCTAATCCCATCGATTGGATATTTGAAATGCATGAATAGATATGCATATGATGAGTTTGAATTTAACCGTTCAATATTTATATGAATGTGTTGACGATCTATTGAAATGTTTTTCGATCTCAAATTCAATATGTCTCCTTTTATCTCTTTTAGCACTATTTTGAGTCAAAATAAACTTGACAGTCATAATTTTGTTAAGAAAAACTACTTCTAAATAAAAAGGTGGACAGAAGAAGAAAGATATTCACATCGCTAAGAAAGTTGTCACTCTAACTAGTGGCATGAAAAAACATATCGACATGTATTTTCATTGCAAGGTGTTAGGCCATTGAAAGACACATTGTCCAGTTTTTCTAACCAAGTAGAAAAATAAGTTAGGTTTACTTTCACTTGTCATTGAAACGTGTTTAGCGACTATTTGTACCACATCATGGTGTATAGATTTAGGAGCCACTAATCTTATCTACACTACTTTGTAGGGGTTTCAATAAATGCATAAGTTGAATAGAGGTGAAATTTTTGTTTTTTAGGCTGATGGTTCAACAACTCTAGCTTTAGAATAAGGAAATATTAGTAATTTCTTTGGTAGTGGTAGAGTTTTAATTTTAAAAGATGCATTATATTCACCTGCTATTAGAAGAATTCGATTTCGATTTTTGAATTTCTGAGATATGTTTATGATGTTAATTTTCTGAATAATGGTTGTGCTATTAGTTACAATAAATATTTTATCTCTGTTGGTACATTAATTGATGACTTTCTTATTATTATACTGTCTCTCATGAACTGTAACAAACCATTGAGCTGATTAGTGTTAGCCTTTTAAGTAAAAACGTGTTCTTATGAATTTAGTGAGATTCATTATGGCATTTGCGTCTATGTCACATAAATCTAGACAAGATTTTGCGGTTGGTTCAGGATGTACCTTTAGGTTCATTAAAAGTAGAGGTACTAACAACATATGAATCTTGTTTGGAAGAAAAGATGACTAAGAGACCTTTTCCCTCAAAAGGAAATAGAGCAAATGATAAATTAAAGTTAATTCATTCTGATTTGTGTGGCCTAATAAACGTTCAAGTGAGAGGTGGTTATGAGTATTTTGTAACTTTCATTGATGATTACTCAAAATATGGATATGTTTATTTATTGCGTTGTAAGTCTGAATGCTATGAGAAATTCAAAGAATTTAGGACAAAAATAGAGAAATGACATGAGAAATGTACAAGTGCCTACGTTCTGATCACGGCAGTGAATACCTCTTCAATGAGTTTATTAGCTGCTTATCAAAACAAGGAATTATATCTCAAATGTATACACCTAGAACTTCACAACAGAATGGTGTAGCAAAAAGAATAAACAAGACTCTTTTAGAAATAGTTAGTTCACTGATGAATTGTTCTGATTTAACTTTTTTATTTTGGAGTTAAGCACTAGAAACTACAAACTATATTCTGAGCTTAGTTCCTTCCAATTTGGTATAGACACCTAAAGAACTGTGAACAAGGCATAATCCTAGTTTAAAATATGTTCAGATTTGGAAATGTCCAGCACATGTGCTAAAAGGAAAGACAAAAATACAGAACGTAGATCAGAAGTATGTGTTTTTATTGGTTACCCTAAATTAATGAATGGTGGTATGTTCTACTATCCTACAGAAAAGAAAGTTGTTGTAAGTACCAATTCCAAGTTTCTAGAAAAGGATTTTATAACAAACCACATTCCCAAAAGTAAACTAATTTTATGGGAACTAAGGAAAACGGTAACGAATTAACCTAAAAATGATTATGAGAATCAAATCCTAACTCCAAATGTTAGAGTTAACATACTATTGAATTTTAGTAGTGGAAGAGATCTTAATAAACATATAGTTCCACAAGTACAAGTTCATGAAAATCCATTGCATCAAAGTTGTAAGGGTGCTCAAGAGAAAAAAGTAACTGATGTCCCAACACCACAGGTGATGAGGATAACATAGAGACTCAAAATCAAGAAAATGATGTGGTTCAACCAAAAGATCATAATACTGCAGTTGCCCCTATACCAACCCTTACAACTGTAGTTGCCTCATCATAGTGGGAGAGAGATATGAAAACTATCTTGATATGTACTCTTAGAAGAGTATTTTTATAGAATCCCTCAAGATTTGAATATCGAGCCCATGAATTATGATGAATCACTATTGTATAAAGATGCAAACAAATGGATTACTGTTATGAAATCAGAAATGGAGTCTATGTACTCTAATAAACTCTGAGATCTTGTATAACCACCTGTAGATGGAGTCAAACCCATTAGATGCAAGTGGATCTATAAGAAAAAAAGAGAAGTAGATGGAAAAGTGCACACTTAAAAAGCTAAGCTTGTTGCGAAAGGGTTTACTCAGAAAAAAAGGGATCGATTATGAGGAAATTTTTCACCAGTGGCCATGCTTAAGTCTATTAGAATTTTCTTATCCATTCCTGCTCATAATGTCTATGAGATTTGGAAAATGGATGCCAAGATAAATTTTTCTTAATAAAAGTCTAGATGTGAGCATGTTTATACGACAACCAGATGGTTTCATTGAAAAAGGAAAAGATCACATGTTGTGCAAGCTCAAAAGATCCATTTATGAATTAAAGCAAGCTTTTACAGCATAGAACACTTTACATGTGGAAGGTTTTCTTTATGCACATAGCACTAATCAACACATGAGCATCACAATTTCAAGGCTTTTACATGAATTCATATGATACTACATACATGATAGTTGTTTTTACATAAATCTTGCACTAAATCATGAAATAGAACTCCAATCAACATTATAATCATGAATATACTTGAATCCAAATCATGAAAAGTATGAAATCAAGCTACTAGAACTTTTAAAAGAGCTTCTTGGACTCTAAGGGTGGAAGGAGCCCTTAGATGAACACTTGACATACCTTGGTAGCTAAATTCTTGAGGATTAACGGAGGAATCTTAATCCTTAAATTTGAAATTCAATCACCTAGATTTTTTTCTTGAGCAATTTGTGAAATAATGAGTGTGTATTGCAAATAGAAGGCTAAATTTTGTGTTTTACGGGGCTGAAGGACATTGCAAAAGGCCAAATACCCCTAAGGACACATATTTTAATGATTGAAAATTGAATTTTTGACGCACAGATTGATGCGCCACGTTGCTGGCTTTGACGTGATTGCCAACCCGCCGTATCAAGTCTACCTCAGTTCACTGGAATTTGCACTGAGCTAAGGGAAAAATTATTTGTTGATGTGATGGATGACGTGATGCGTTGAGATTGCATCGACTCACTATTTTTGTCACTTGAACATTGTCTAAACGAGGTTAAAAAAATCTAAAACTTGTCGGGGGATACCTACTGACATTCCTGATCATGAATCAATCTAAAGATTGGTACTTTAAGGTCATAAGAGTCATAAAATAGAGTTTCTAACTTACAAATGATAAAATAATAAAATAATACTAAGTTTGAATACTTAGATAGAATTTTTTAAGTCTGGGGACTCCTTACCAAGCTTAAAAGATGAGTTGAACTTAGGAATTTGCGGGGTCTTATAATGCATGATTTCATGATTGAAATTACTAATATAGTGAATTATCATACTGAACATGCATATCTTATGCATGAGTACATAGATGAACATGATTCATGAATACATGACTAGGATTACTAATACGCTGAGCTTATATACTGGACATGCATGTCTGATGCATGAGTACATGACTGAACCGATTCGTGAATGCATGACTGAGTATGCAACGTTAGTTGATACCAATTAAGTAGCTATATCTAAACATAAGACTGAGTAATTCAAAGGAAAACTATTACCTTGGGCTGATTTTGAGTTTGCGGAGAAGAGGAAAGGATACTTGGTCCGCATGTCTGCCTCTGCTTCCCAAGTTGCCTCTTAACGGACTGATTCTGCCAAAGAACTTTGACTAGAGGGAATTCTTTATTCCTTAGTCTGCTAATCTAATAACCAAGAATTTCAACTGGGTCACCTATACATTTTTTAAGCAAGGAGACATGGAACACTGGATGCATTGAAGCTAAGTTAGAAGGGAACTCAAGCTCGTAAGCTACCTTTCCAAAATGGTAGAGAATTCGGTAAGGAAAAATATATCGGGGACTGAGTTTCCCCTTCTTGCCAAAACTCTTCACTTATTTCATAGGAGAGATTTTAAAATACACAAAATCCCTAATCTCAAACTTGAGATCCTTTCTACATACATCTACGTACGATTTCTGTCGGCTTTGAACTGTCTTAAGCCTTTCCCTGATCAACTGAACTTTCTCTAAGGTATCAAGTACAAAGTCAGGCCGTACCACTTTGGCCTCACCCATTTCAAACCAACCAATGGGAGATCTATACCTCATCTCATAAAATACCCTAAACAGAGCCATCTGAATTCTGGAATGATAGTTGTTGTTATATGCGAATTCAATCAAAGGCAAGTGGTCATCCCAACTACCTTTAAAGTCTATCGCACACACTAGCAATATATCTTTTAAAGTCTGAATAGTCCTTTCTTTTTGACCATCTATCTAAGGATGAAAGGATGAACTGATGTATACTCGGGTACCAAGACCTTTTTGGAATGCCTTTCGAAAATAAGAGGTGAACTGGGTACCTCTATCTGAGATAATAGACAATTGAACACCGTGCAATCTGACAAACTCCCTAATATCGAGTTTGGCGTAATCCTTAGTTGAATAAGAGGTATAGACTGGTAGGAAATAAGTTAATTTGGTCATCCTGTCTACAATGACCCAAACTAAATTATGCTGAACTCCTATATGGACCTACTAGGCTTCTAATGCTCAATCTTAACCTGCTGACATGCTGAGCACTTTTCCACAAACTCTGCAATGTCTCTCTTTATCCCACTCTACTAATAGATCTCCCACAAATCACGGTACATCTTAGTGGCCTCTGGATGAATAGAGTAGCACGCACCATGCACTTCGGCAAGAATTCGCTGTCTCAAATCATCTACACTTGGCACACATAGCTGACCCTGGCAGTTCAACACACTAACTCCCCCTTGGGAGAAAACCTCTACTTTCTAATATCTAACTGATTCATTTAACTTAGCTAGACTGGGATCCCTATTCTTCTTTTCCTTCACCTCGGAAACGAGGGATGATTCTAAACTATACTGCACCCATACACTACCTTCTAATTAATCAACTAAGCGAACACCTAGTCGGGCAATCTGATGAACTTCCTGAACTAAATTTTTCTTACCATCCTCCACATGAGCAACACTACCTATAGACATCCTACTGAGTGCATCATCCACTCCATTGGCTTTTCCCGAATGATACAGAACACTCATGTCGTAGTCTTTCAACAACTCCAGCCACCTTCCCTGATGGAGGTTTAAATCTTTCTAGGACAACATATACTGTAGGCTCTTATGGTCAGTAAATGCATCAACGTGTACCCTATACAAATAGTGCCTCCAAATATTTAAGGCAAAAACTATTGCTGCTAACTCAAGATCATAAGTAGGATAGTTCTTTTTATGGGGCTTAAGCTGTCTAGAGGCGTAGGCTATGACCTTAACTTTCTGCATCAAAACACACCCCAAACAGACTTTGAAGGCATCATAATACACAACAAAGCCGTCTGAACCATCTGGCAGGGTCAAAACTGAAGCTTTAGTGAGTCGACTCTTCATCTCTTGAAAACTCTTCTCATATGAATTTGACCACTGGAATTTAACCTTTTTTGTGTCAATCTGGACATAGGGGATGCAATAAATGAAAATCCCTCAATAAACCATCGATAATAGTCAGCCAAGCCTAAGAAACTTTAGATATCTGATGGAGAGATGGGTCTAGGCCAGTTTCTCACTTCTTCATTCTTTTGGGGATCAACTCTAATGCCATCACCAAAAATGATATGGCTAAGGAAAGCTACCAACCTTTGCCAAAATTTGCACTTACTAAATTTGGCGAATAGCTGATGGTTTTTGAGACCATACAATATAATTTTAAGATGGTCTGCATGATCATGCTCACTGCAGGAGTAGACAAGAATGTCATCTATAAAGACTATGACAAACATGTTCAAGTACTGCTTGAACACACGGTTCATCAAGTCCATAAAAGCTGCTGGGGCATTAGTAAGACCTAATGACATAACTAAGAATTTGAAGTGACCATACTGATTTATGAAGACTATCTTTGGGATGTCACATTATCTGAATCTGAGCTGATGATAGCTTGATCTGAGGTTTATCTTAGAAAAGTAACTAGCACCCTGATGTTGGTCAAAGAAGTCATCGATTCTGGGAAGTGGATACTTGTTCTTGATCGTGACTTTATTTAGCTGATGGTAGTCTAGACACATTCTGAGAGAACCATCTTTATTACATACAAATAAAACTGGGGCACCCCATAGTGGCACATTGGGTTTGATGAATCCCTTATCTTGGAGATCCTTTAACTATTATTTTAATTTTCTGAGTTCTATAGGTGCTATTCTGTATGGCAAAATAGATATGGGTTGAGTGTCTAGAAGAAGGTCTATTCCAAAGTTGATTTCCCTTTCGAGTGGAACTTCGGGAAGATATTCAAGAAACACATATGGGAATTCACATTCTACTGACACTGATTCAAGAGTAGGGGTTTTTAAACTAGAGTCCTATACTCAAATGAGATGGTAGACACATCTCTTAGATATCATTTTTCTCATTCGAAGGTAAGAAACAAGCTGACCCTTAAGTACTGAAGTACTATCCTTCCACTCAAGGATGGGTTCAACCAAAAACTTAAATTGGACAATTATATTTTCATAGTCGATTAAGCCATAGCATGAATGAAGCCAATCCATGCTAAGAATGACATCACAATCAGTCATCTCTAATTCGACTAAGTCTGCTGAAGTGATTTTCTGAGATACCATAATCGAGCATTTCTTGTATAACTGCAGGGCTATAATAGATTTACCCACTGGGGTAAAGACTGCAAAAGGCTCTGCTAGGATTTTAGGACTGACTCTAAGGTCAACAACTATATAAGGAGTAACAAAGGACAAAGACACTCCAGGGTTTAGCAAAGCATAAACATGTAAATAATAAACTTGTAACGTACCAGTGAGCACGTCAGGAGTACTCTCTTGATCCTATCGGGACTTAAGAGCATAGAGTATATTTGGGCGCTTCCTTCTGGTGGCACTGGATGTGGCACCCTGCTGATTTGGACGACCAGACTGAGCTGGGGGACGGTTATGCTAACTTTGAGAACCCACCTAAGGACACTTTCTGACCTTATGGCCTGTCTTGCCATATCCAAAACTCACATCACTACTAGCTCTATAGATATCCTAGTGGTTTCTATCATACTTCTGATAAAGAGGATTGGTTCGGGCATTGCTAACACTACTCTGAGGTTTAGGGCCTGATGCCCTATCTTTGTTTCTATTTTTAAATTTAAGCACAGGAGCACTAGCTGAGGACAAAGCTGGAACTGAGAATTTCAGGTGGAACTAAGAACAATTCCCACCCTCTAACTTAGGCTGAGCAAAGTTGAAACTACCTATTCTCACTTTCTTATTCTCCCTTTCTATCTCCTTATTCTTAGCCTCCTCTATTTGGTAAGCATGGACCATGAGCTTGGATATGTCCATCTCCTTAATCAACATTGTTGTCCTATATTCCTTGACCATACTATTAGATATGCTAGACACAAAATAACTCATCTTGGATCTACTATCTGCTACCACATGAGTAGCGTATCTATCTAATTGAGTAAACTAAAGAGAATACTCTTGCACCATCATGTTGCCCTGCTTCAAGTTTATAAACTCTAAAACCTTTGCTTCCCTCAACTCTAGCGGGAAGAACCTATCCAGAAAAGCAACAGAAAACTCCTCTCATTTTATGGACCCTGCATCTGCGGTCTTTTCTACTTTCTACTATTTAAACCTTGAGTATGCCATATCCTATAACTGATATGCGGCTAACTCGGCACTCTCACTAGTTGTCACCCCTATAATATTAGTAACATTCTACACCTGATCAAGAATTCCTTAGGGTGCTCATCTGACTTAAACCCAGTAAAAGATGGAGGGTTCATTCGGGTGAAATCCCGAATCCTGGCTATAATAGTATTAGCCAGTGAGTTGGACGGAGCAACAACTGAGGGTTTATTCGATGCTGCCACAAAATGAGATAGGGTGGTGAAAGCTACTCTAAACTCAGCGTGGGAGACATGTTCATCCAGAGGATCTAGCTAGACGGGCTGGGATTCTACCTGGTCTATCGTTCCTCTTCCCTTAATCCTCTTTGGTGTCATATTCTGTAAATGGAAAAGAAACTTGGATTAGACAAAGATTTTAACTAGAGATCATGCTCACTCACACGATATGAGTACTTAAAGAAAGGAAACTTTTCCTAAAATACCTAATATCCTCTTGTCCATAAGTGTGGCATACTACACACCCATACACAAGACTCTACTATATACGACTTTCAGACTTCCTAGGACTCTGTTGAACCTTAATCTCTGATACCAAGTTTGTAATACCCTGAGTTTGTACCCTGGATGCTAGACGGTGCTCATAATCTCAAAGGACCACAAGCTAAGCCATGATTGGTACCTCCTGCAATAACTAAATAGTAATACTACAAATATGCAGAAATTAGGCAAAAAACATACCATAAGGTTCAATACTATTGTAATAAACCTGAATACAATATACCAATACAAAAACTAAAATATTTATTTGAAAAATACTCTAGTCTGAAAAGCCTCTAAAACGTCTGAAATGTGGAGTTGATGGGACAAGTGCCCAACTAACTTCGGCTACTGAAATAAAAACTGAAATGCTAAAATATTGATCATGTCCTCGAACTACAAAGACTCACTACTAACTCTGACTACTAAAAATTTGTACCTGCTAGTGATGATCAGCAGCTCGTGTATCTGAACCTATGATATAAAACATCATAGTGCAAGAGAAAAGTATGCATCAGTACTTTGAATGTACTCGTATGCTAAGTAAGGTTAGCTGAAATACATGGGTTCATATACATGAACAATACTGATCGGATGACATGAATATATCTGAATGAGAGTACATACTTGAATACGTATACTATAACTGAGATCGTGATAATAATAGATACTGAGTTTGAATACTGATTAACTGATATCAGATCATACTGATCCTGAATTACTGATAATTGAATAATTGTATCTAATAGTCTTGATTCTTTGGAACTATACTAAGTTCTGTACTAAACATTGTGGTTGTGTCTGACAGTCCTGAATCTGTATAACTGAACTGAGTTCTGTATTGAAACTAAATCTAAAATTAAGACTATGAAATGTAATCATCTCACTGATATTCCCCTTGATGAATAGATTGGGGTCCAATATGTAAGCCCGGTTGGAAGGGTGCCAATACCTTGCCACGGGTAAAGACAAGCTGTGAGTTAACCCTCTCTAATAGAAAACTCTTTTGTCAACCCTTGCTGGTAGGAAAACTCAAATGAGATATATTAACCCTCATAATATCTGACAGAAAGATATATCAACCTACAGTGGCTACGTAGTTCTGTAATACAGGGATTACTACTAAGGGTCAAACCCTATGCTGGCAGGAATGCCCCCATCCCTAGGTTAACTCAGTGTTGCATCCTACTCCCAACTGAATAGACACTGAACTAATTTCTAGTTCATACTACTCTTAACTAAACTGTTACTGATTATACTGTCTAACTGAACTGGATTAAGTTCACTGAGTTCCGTTGACTAGTGTAATACTACTGAATTCTGTTAATTGGCTGAATTTACTAAGGCCTGAACTGAATAATGAACTTGATTAGACTGATACTGAGTGTACTGAGTTTTTTGTGAGTTCTGTAACTGACTCAAAGTAATACTGATTGTGACATGACTAATATTATCCTAATACTGACCATGGATCTAGGTAATTAGCTAAATTATAAGGTATTAAAAACTCCCAAGACTCGATAGCATAAATTATAAGACATGGCACAATCTTGAAACATGATAATTCACTACTTGATCATCATCCATTCATTGGGACATTCTAGCAAACACTTGCATGACATGACCATGAATACATGGTAACATGGTATAATTTCATTATTTCATTCTTATGAACAACTCATAAAACACTTAGAAGGCATTATATATGCACATAGTACTAATCAACACATGAGCATTACACTTTCAAGGCTTTAACATGAATTCACAGGATACTACATACATGATAGTTGTTTTTACATAAATCTTGCACTTAATCATGGAATAGAAATCCAATCAATATTATAATCATGAATACACTTGAATCCAACTCATGGAAAGCATGAAATCAAGATACTTGATTTTTTAAAAGAGGTTCTTGGAATCCTAGGGTGGAAGGAACCCTTGGATGAACACCTGACATACCTTGGTTGCTAAATTCTTCAAGATTAATAGTTGAATCTTGAGCCTTGAATTTGAAATTCAATCACCTAGGGTTTTTGTTCTTAAGCAATTTGTGAAATAATGAGTGTATGTTGCAAATAGAAGGCTAAATTTGATGTTTTTGGGGGTTGAAGCATGTGGGAAAAGACCAAATACCCCTAAGGATGCATCTTTTAATGACTGAAAACCAAACAGTCGATGAGCAGATTGATGCACCGCGTTGTTGTCATCGATGAGATGGCCAATGTGCCGTATTGAGTCCACATCAATTCACTAGAATTTGCACTAAGCTGAGGGAAAAATTATTTGTCGACGTGATGGATGATGCGACGCATTGATATTACGTTTAATCATTATTTTTGTCACATGAACATGGTCTGAATGAGGTATGAAAAATCCAAAACTTGTCTGGGGACACCTAATGATATTCTTGATCATGAATCAATCTGAAGATCGGTAATTTAAGGTCATAAGAGTCATGAAATAGAGTTTTCAACTTACAAATGACAAAATAATACTAATTCTGAATTCTTTGCTAGAATTTTCTAAGTCTGGAGACCCCTTAGCAAGCTTAAAAGAATGAGTTGATCTTACGATTTTGTGGGGTCTTACACTCCCCCTTTATCCCAGCGGACTAAGCCCAGTGGTGCCACCTGTGGACTAACCTGGGTGGTGCAGGCATATCGTCGGCCCTTAACTACCTTACATAAAAAAAGTCATAACATTCTCGGGTATTATATTAAGGAGAAATTGCTATCATTGGAAAGATGATTCAATTTTCTAAAATTTGGTGGTTCTTATGCTGCAAAAATTTTAGGTATATCAAAAGTTATACATGTTCAAAGTAGACCCTTTTAGAATCGAATACCAAACTATGGATGAATCAGAGGTTCTTAGCTCAACTTTGTTATGAGTGATTCCTGTGAATATTTTTCATCTCGAAAGAACTTAAGACACTATGATAAAGATCATAAAAGATGAATTCAAAAGTAAATCATGGGATTATAGTTTACACATGTAAGAAAAATTCTTCAAAGTCTAGCCCAAAAATATAAGGTGTTAAAATATCTCCCCCTTGGAATCATTCATCCTCAATTGATGGATAGGAAGTTTTTAAAGTCTTATGAGTATGAAATAATTTACATATGACATATCTAGTAATGAAGGATATAGATGAGTTGAAGCATTATAACTTTATCATGAAACTGATTCTTGAGCTGACTTGACTTTACTTACTGTAAGGAGCGGATTCATACTGAGAGATTAGAACACACTTGAAATATTCATGATACAATCACACATATAGAACTGTGAAGTGATAACTAATGCGATAACGAATCATGAGATAACAAGACCAAAGTCATACAAAGGATATTATAGTGTCTGGGCTGGAATACTTGGAAAATTAAAATCATGTGCTGAAAACTTGTAAATGGAATCATGACTAAATATCTGAATTGTAGACATGATGCATGGACTAAACTGAATTTAAAAATTACATGACTATGAATAAATTACCTCATGAATAGGAAAGATAGAAAACCATAGGAATTTGTCTGTCTAACTACTAAATAGAATTGCTGGCTATACAGACAGAATTATGCTGAAAGCTTATACTCAACTGGAATATTTCTTCGACACCCTTTCTAAGGAGTTCTAATAACATTAGGGAGTAAAAAATCTTGGGCATGATCTGAATAAGATATCTGAATAAGGAATCGCAACAAGGCTAAAATTCTATAACATGAAACATAGGCCTACGAAACATAAGCTAGGGTCAATTACTAGGCCTTAGGCAATGCATCACCCCAATTCAAACTTAGCCTCCTCCTTAAATACTCAAATGGGTACATGTGATTACTCTAGTCAAAGTCTGAGTTGAACTACCTATTCTCACTATGTTCTAGCCTAGCTTGAAATCACATGATACTACACCTAACACCATAGCACTAGTCAACACCATGAATTCAATACCTCATACATGTTTCACATCTTTCATCTCATGAATAATTGTTATTACCACTTTAACAACTACTTTCAACCTCTTATTAGGAATTCACTTGTGCACAATGCATCCATCCACTTATATAATAACATTACATTCAACCCAATCTTCATAACCACAAATTAATATCTAAACAAACACACATAAAAGCATCTTTCCTATTCTCTCTAATAGTTCTATCATTACAACTTCCATTTCACTATTCTTAAGAAAATCATACACAAAATTTAAAGTAACTATGACATATATCAAAATCTCTGCCTCAATCATCCTTCACACTTATAAGTTGATATATAACAAGTATGCAATAATTTATTTCCCCAACATGTGACATCTACTCTCGCCCATTTAAATAATTACTTATCATCACTATTATTACATAAGGAGAGGTCACTGAAAGGTTAGAACATGAGATCCTGAAGAATGGACCGATACTGTATGTAACTTGACACTTAACTGAGGCTTGAAGAATAGAGTAAGAACAATATAAAATCATCAAAGAGATCTAAACTTAGGGCATAAATGACATAAGCTGAATTTCGATAATCAATAGGAGTGTAGCATGAGTACCTGGAACTGAACATATTGTAAAGAATGAGTACATGATTCAATAGCAACATGACTTGAGTTTCGAGTTCACAATCCCATGGAATATGATTTGTAGTGCTGAGTGAACTAGAACTCTTTATACTAGGAACTGGAAGCACATATGATTCTTTATTATATGCATGAACATGAGATATGATCATGGAGATGACATGTAAGGCATGAGTATATATCATGATAACTGAATTATAAGACTTTGCACTGAGTTAAGAATGGGTCGGACATCTTCCTCCTCTATTGATATTCTACAATACACAGGTATCACTACTAAAATCTGGGAGTTTGACTTGGTTACTTGTTCTATCATCTCCCCCCTTAGCTAAAAACATTCATTCTAAGTTGGAGGGACCCTTTCAATTAACTTTAAACTTAACTGCAACCACTATACTATAGAGTCTGAGATATAACTATGCACATAAATACAAAACTCACCCTGAAAGACTGCACTTGAAAGTGTAAAACCCATTTCTAGTGCTTCCTTCTGATATACAACTCTTAACTTTCTATAGCACATAACATAGTTGGTAAGAACATTACATACTACATTACTAGCTTCATTCACACTCATCAACTCAAGGGCACTATCAAAGCACATCCACACCATCATACTTAACTTAAGTTCTTGTATTCGCTATTTTAAGCCTATTGATTCACCTTCTATACAACTAGCCCGATGGATACATAATATGCTAAATTATAATAAATGCGATACCCACTTTACTGCTTCTAAACTTTAGGATCCATGATTCTAACTCTAGATCATATGCTATCATAGGATTCTGAGAAGGCTTAGTACATAATTTTCATGAATATAAATAAATTACTTCATGCTTTGGAACATAATGGCACTAATGGGATAATTTTGAGCCTGCATATAATCCCATAACTGTCTATGGGGAGATTTTAAGAAAACTCTATCTATAAGGACTTAAACTTCACTGGTTTCTATTACCTTAAAAATAAGGCAGAGTTGACATGAATGGAGCAAGATGAGAATCTGTACAAATTTCTTAGAGGACACTTCTACTGCACGATCTGAGACATAAAAGAAGGAAAACATTTCTTAAATACCATGTAGCCTTTCAAAGAAAAGTATAGACATCCTTGTACTATTCCGAGAGACTCTACTAGACACAGCTTCATAGACACCTTAGGACACTTGAACTCTAGGCTGTGTACCAAGTTTATTATGACTCGAGACTACCCCTTAGTTGTAACACGGTGCTTGGAACTACAAGTGATCCCAAGCTAACTCATGAAGTAACATGAAACTTGAGCAACTAATTTAGAATAATTAAAGTGCTAGTTTTACTGTGCGAAAACATAATCATAATGAAATCTTAATAATTATGTAACTGATAAAGTTTTCTATTCAATAAATCTAAAGAGAGAAACCAAAATTACATGACTGACTCTAACAGACATATATGAAGCCTCTACTATATAGACTATAGATAGCTGGGACATGCCTCCTACTACTACTAACCAATACATATGAAGAACAATAAAAATAAAGTACATAATCAATATTTGATTGGAGTCCCCAAAATAAGAGAACTCTTCACCAGCTATCTGGAAACAACAACCGTCTGATCATGATGTGAGGGCTACAGCTGGTACCTAAATTATAAAATAATATAGGCACACAAACATATTTGTGGATCAGTACTTCTGGAATTATTGAGTAAGTGGGAGTGAATGCAATATGTAAAACTGAGTTCATGTGTAATCTTAAACATGTATGCTATGTGTAAGTAGACTTACCAAGAGACTGAAATAAGTTGAAAGCTAATATATTTTTAAACATGATTAACCAACAAAATCTGATAAGCAGGTGAATCACTACACTTAGTTTCTTAAAAACTATACTTTTGTAATATAAGTAGCACTAAAGCTAAAAAATATTAAAACATGGATACTATATGAATACTGGGTCTGAAACTATGTGATGGAAACTAACATAAATCGAGGATCTGAATATACAATTATACTGAGCTTGAATGTATAAACATATAAAACTAACATAAAATATACTAAGAAGATTTGATTAACTAAATAACTGATAGATGGATACTAAATAACTGACATTTGAATACTGAATAACTGGTATTTAGATACTGATTAGCTTATATCTATTTACTGATTAACTAATAACTGAATACTGGTTAACTTAGAACTAAATACTACTCATGTAAAATTGAACTGTACTTAGTCTGAATAATTGGACTAAATCTGTGGGGTACTGTAAATATGGGATAAGGACTAATTGAACAACATGAGATAACTGAGCATGAATGCATGAAAACTATAATATCGGAGAATGTAAGACTAAGTGTATATTGTTATTTCACTAAGAAAATTTATAATTATGAAATATTGAAATCTGTATGACAAAATATCTGAAAGTTTGTACACTTCGTCAAGCAAACTTAAACTGAAGATTCACTAAATGCTGACTGAATGTGTGGGAGCTGTCATATAATCGGCATAAACCATGTTATCTATCATAGAGTCCAATGTTTGAGCCATGTTGAGGAGGGCTATTCTATCCTTTTCATCAAAATAGAACTTGAACTATAGTGATCACTAAACTTATGTTCTTAAGGATGAGGGTGTCATGCCTAACTAACGGGGGACCCCTTAAAATCTATGGTGGCACCATAGGTCCAGAACTTAAGGAATTCTACTAACGTCTCATGCCTAACTAACATGGGAGATGCTATCCCTATGTTTTCTAGGTGCCAAATACTACTCCCAACTAAAAGACACTGAGATACTAACTGGTGCATGGACTGATAACTGATGACTGATAAGCTTAAGTCATGGTATTTTGAAAATAATAGTGCATGCAGATTCTAGGGTAACTATTAACATGTAAATTGATAATGCTCTTTATTAATATTAATATCTGTCTATACTGATAAGATTAATGGATTAACTATCTGAGTAATTGAAAATCTAAATTTATGTAAATCACATAGGTATCGGGTGTTCATAATCCACCAACACTGAATGAGTATAAAATATGATATCAAACTTGAAAGACTGTATTAAGTGATTATGGTTCAAAGACCCAAATATGGGCATTTCATCAAATATGTGAAAATCATAAACTTATACATGAGAAATATCTTAAACATGAGGGAAACAATAGGATTTCATAGCAAAAATCATAACTTGGGGACTTATCCTGAATCAACTGAACATGACATGGGAATTAAAACATTCAAAACTTGATATGACTCATTCCACTTGAAAGCACTTATAATCATAACTTAAAATTGAATTAACAAGAGATTTATGGAGATAGTTCAACTTAAATAGGTAAAACTCATAATTTAAAACCTAAAAGGGTTTTTGGACTCCATGGGTGAAAGGGGACCCATGGATGAACTCCTACACACCTTAATTAGATGGATTCATGAAGAAATCTTGAAATTCTAGCATGTATCCTTGTGTTATTGAGAAGAAATGCTTGAACTTTGTTCATGGGGGAAGGGGAGGGTTTTTACATGAGAAATTTTGAGGAAGATGGGAAAATAATTCCCTTTTGGGTATTATAATTAGTACCTTGGACGTTTGGGGTTGATGGAAAAGGAACAAAGTACCTCTTGACTCTTAAGAAGATTAAACAATGAAGGAATTGACTAGGCGGGGGCCCTTTTATCCCGGTGGACTAACCCGAGCGGCGCGGGCATGTCGCTTGCCTTTTCTGCCTCTCATGGAAAAATCCATAACATTTCGCTCGGGAATAGGATTAAGGTAAAATTGGTATCGTTGGAAAGGTGACTCAATTATCTAAAATTGGGTGCGTCTTGAGCTGCAAAATTCTATGTATATAAAAATTTATACACGTTCAAAGTAGAACCTTGCAGAATCGAATATGAAACTTTGGACGAATCAACAGCTCTTAGCTAAACTTTGTTCGAATTGATTCCTATGAACATTTTTCACCTCAAAAGCACTTCACACATTTGAAAATTAATCATGGGATTATAGGTTATGCACATAAGAACAACGCTTCAAAGTTTAGTATGAAAATATAGGGCGTTATGGATGCTTCCTCAGTCCAAGCAGTAAACAAAAACACATACTTGTTTCTACAAGAATAAGGACAAGCGGGGACTTCTCCTTTTCCCATAGAATAAAGAATTCTGAGTTTTAGTTTAATATAGGAACTATAAGGAACACAAAATTAATTACTGAGGCTCCCTATTATGGACATAATTAAAAATATCAATTCAAATTAATATTACCATAATAAATTACAAATTATTCCACTAAAAATTCATAATTGCACTCCTCCATTTTTATTTCGTAGTTCCTCATTAAACACTTATGTAATTCTCCATGTTAAGATTACATATATTAAACAATAAATTAAATTAATAATAAATTTAATATAATGATTCATATGCTTTGCAGTAATGCTTAACTTATTTCATATGTAGGATTCATAAATTCACTTGTCGGGTTTACACATGAAAACTTATAAGCTTCTCATAAAAGGCGTATCATTAATCGCTATACCGAGACATGTATTCCATAAACTAACTTATTACTTAACAAAACTATATTATTACCATTCAATCTATCAGGAATATTCGTATTGTTGGAATGCTACCAAGAATACTGCCTCTCATGGAAAAAGTCATTACTTTTTGCTCGGGTATTGGATTAAGGAAAAATTAGTATTGTTGGAAATTTGACTCAATCATATATAATTTGATGGGTCTTCAGCTACAAATTTCTACGTATATCAAAATTTATACACGTTCAAATTAGACCCTTACAAAATTGAATATTGAACTTTGGAAGAATCAAAGGCTCTTAGTTCAACTTTGTTCGAAGCGATCCCTATGAATATTTTTCACCTCGAAATCACTTCTCACACTAGGATAAAGATCATGACACATGAATTCAAAATTAAATCATGGGATTATAGTTTACACACATAAGAATGATGCTTCAAAGTCTAGCCCAAAATACGGGGTGTTACATTATCTCCCCCTTGGAATCATTCATCCTCGAATGATAGATAGGAAATTGTTGAAGTATTATGGGTATGGAATAATTTACACATGACGTGTCTAGTAATGAAGGATAAAGCTGAGATGAAGAATTATAACTTTATCATGAAACTGATTCTTGAGATGACTTGACTTTACTGACTATAAGGAGATGATTCATGCTGAGAGATTAGAACACACTTGAAATGTTCATGATACAATCATATATATAGAACTGTAAATTGATAACTGACGTAGTGTAAGCACAAATCATGAGATAACAAGACCAAAGTCGTACAAAGGATATTACAATATTTGATCTGGAATACTTGGAAAACTAAAATCACGTGTTGAAAATATGTGAACTAAATCATGACTAAGTATCTAAATTATAGAGATGATGCATGTACTAATGGAATTTTCAACTTATATGAACGTGAATGAATTACCTCATGAATAAGAAATATCAAAAACTATAGGAACTTGTCTGTTTGACTGCTAAACTAATTGATGACGGACTAAATTATGCTGAAAGCTTATACTCAACTGAGTATTTCTTCAACGATCTTTCTAAGAAGTTCTAGTAACATTAGGGAGCAAAGAATCTTGGGAATGATATGATTAACATATCTGAATAAGGAATCACAACATGGCTAAAATTCTATTACACGGAACATAGGCCTACGAAACATAAGCTGGGGTAGAATTAATAGGCTTTGGGCAATGCATATGCCCAATTCAAACTTAGTCTCCTTCTTAAATACTCACATGGGTACATGTAATTACTTTAGTCAAAGTCTGTATTAAACTACATACTCTTATTATGCTCAACCCTAGCTCAAAATCAAAAGGTACTATACATAACACCATAACATTAGTCTGAACCATGAATTCAATACCTCATACGTGTTTCACATCTTTAATCTCATGAATAATTCTTATTACAACTTCAAAAACTATAGTAAACCTCTTGCTAGGAATATATTAGTGCACAATGCATCAGTCCACTTATACACCAACATTATTTTAAGCCTATTTCTTCACCACAAATGAATGTCTAAACAAACACCCATAAAATCATCTTTCCCATGCTCTATAATACTTCTATCATTACAACTTCTACCTCACTAGTCTTAAGAAAATCACACACAAAATTTCAACTAATCATGGCATATATCAAAAGCTCTGCCTCAATCATCCTTGACACTTATAATATGAGATACAACAAGCATGCAGTAATTTCTCTTCCCAACTTGTGACATCTACTCTCTCCCATCTAAATAACTACTCATCACCGCCATCATTACATAAGGAGTGGTCACTAAAAGGTTAGAACATGAGATCCTGAAGCTTGGAAGGATATTGTATGTAAGTTGACACTTAATTGAGGCCAGAAGAATAGAGTATAAACAATATGAATTCATCTAAGAGATCTAAACCGAGGAAAAAAATGACATAATCTATATTTTGATGATCATTAGGTGTGTAACATAAGTACATAGAATTGTACATACTGTAAAGAATAAGTACATGAGTCATGAGTTATATGACCTGAGTTTAGAGTTCATAAATTCATGGAATGTGATTCGTATTGCTGAGGGAACTGGAACTCCTTATAGTATGAATTGGAAACACACATAGTTCTCTATGATGTGCATGAACATAAACTATAATTATGGGGATTATATGTAAGGCATGAGTAGATATCGTGATAACTGAAGTACAAGACTTTGCACTGAGGTAAGAATGGGTCGGGCATCTTTCTTCCCTACTGGTGTTCAAGAATACACTAGCATCACTACTAACTAAAATCAGAGAGCCTAACTTGCTTACTTGTTCTATCATCTTACCTTTAGCTTAAAGCCAACATTCTAAGTTTGTAGGACCCTTTTAATAACTCTAAATTGAATTCCAACCACTGTACTCTAGAGTTAGAGATATACAATGCATATAAATACTAAATTTACCCTGAAAGACTACACCTAAAAGTGTAAAACCCACTTCTAGTACTTCCTTCTAATATACAACTCTTACCTTTCTATAGACGATAACTTAGTTGGTAAGAACATTAGATACTATATTACTAGATTCATTCAGACTTATCAACTCAAAGGCACTATCTAAGAGCACCCGCACCATTATACTTAACTTGAATTCTTGCATACGCTATTTCAAGCCTATTAATTCACCTTTCATAAAACTATCCATATGGATATATAATCTACTAAATACTAATAAATGCTATCCCCACTTTACTGCTTCTATACTTATGGATTCATAATTCTAAATCTAGATCATATGCTGACATAGGATTCTGAGAAGGGATCTAAAAGCATATCTGACTTTGGCTTAGTGCATGATTTCATAACTATAAATAAAATACTTCATAGTTTGGAACATAAAGGCACTGATGGGATATATTCGAGCCTACATATAATCCCATAATTATCTGTGGGGACTATCTAAGAAAACTCTATCCATAAAGACTTAAGCTTCACTGGTTTTGCTACCTTAAAAATAAGACAGAGTTGGTAGGAATGGACCAAGATGAGAATTTGTAAAATTTCTTAGAGGACACTTCTACTGTATGATCTGATACATGAAAGAAGGGAAATATTTCTTAAATAACCTATAGCCTCTCAAAGAAAAGTACAAATATCTTTGTACTATTCCACAAGACACTACTAGACATGGCTTCATAGACACACTAGGATACTTGAACTTTGGGCTCTGATACCAAGTTTGGTACAACCCAAGACTACCCCCTAGTCGTAACGTGTTTCTTAGAACCACAAGTGATCCCAATTAAACCCATGAAGTGGCATGAGACTTGAGCAAATGATTTAGAAGAATTAAATTGGTAGTTTTGCTATGCGGAAACATAATCATAATAAAATCTAAATAAGTATGTAATTGATAACGTTTATAATCTTATA